>NW_024412433.1:16052135-16072748 GCF_014898765.1 Herpailurus yagouaroundi
GCTACCCATCTAAAAGCTCTCCGGTGCTGGCCTTCAGAGGTACAGCCAGCTGTCAGAGGAAGAAGTGAGACAGCAGGTGGCGGCCCTGAGGACTGGAAGGAATCTGAAACAATATTGAGTCCAACCCTGTCATGTACAGATGATGAAACAGACCAGGAAAAGAAGAGATCTACCGAAGATGGATAATTGGTGAGTGTCTGCCATGAAACCTCTCCTTCTACATGGACCTTCCCCACCTTATCATTTGGCAGCACTCCCTTCTTGTTAATTTTTCTGGAAGGAAAATTTTCTGTGGCACCGGAGCCAAAGAAGACAAATGACCTGGGCTAGGCCAACTAGTTGCTCGGAAGTTTGGCTTTGAGGGAGGGAGAGAGAGAGATGTGGGAGGCTTAGGAGTCATTGTCACAACAGTGGGACGTTGTATAAACCAGGCAGTTCTTGTTGCAAGGTTTTTGTTGTGGGTTCAGTTGCCAGGTCGTTAGATTTCCCTAGTGTTCATCCATTTTCTAAGTTAGGTGTTCTGGCCTATTGATGATTTTGCATCCTTAATATCCTTTCAGTGATATTCTGTTTTGCTTACCATAACCAGAGTCTGTTGCAACCATGAGCCATGTTTGGCATACAAAGTTCAAGTAAATGGAGTAAATAAGTTGGGTAAATAACAAACTGCCTCTTAGTTCATTTTGCTCCCCATGACTTCCCTTCCCTTCCCTTCCCTTTCTGTTCTTTTACTTTCTTTTCCTTTCCTTTCCCCTTTCCTTTCCATTCCTTTCCGTTCCTTCCTCTTCCTTCCTTCCTTCCTTCCTTCCTTCCTTCCTTCCTTCCTTCCTTCCTTCCTCTGCTTCTTTCTTTCTTCTCTTTCTTTCTTTCTATTTAAGTTAGTTAACATACTGTGTAGTATTGGTTTTAGGAGTAAAACCCAGTGATTCACCCCAACAAATGCCCTCCTTAATGCCCATCACCCATTTAGTCTATCCCCCCTCCCCACCTGCAACCCTCAGTTTGTTCTCTGTATGTAAGAGTCTCTTATGGTTTGCCTACCTCTCTGTTGTTTTTTTTTTTTTTTCTCAATGTTTAGTTTTGAGAGAGAAAAAGTGCAAGTGGGGGAGGGGCAGAGAGAGAGGGAGATAGGATCCGAAGTAGGCTCTGCTTTGGATTTTCTCTCTGAAAACAGGGAGACCGATGTGGGGCTCCAACTCAGGAACTGCGGGATCATGACCTGAGCTGAAGTAGGACGCTTAACTGACTGAGCCATCCAGGTGCCTCTCCCTTTCTGTTTTTATCTTATTTTTTTCTTCCCTTCACCTATGTTCACCTGTCTTGATTCTTAAATTCCACGTATTATTGAAATCCTATGATATTTGTCTTTCTCTGGCCAACTTATTTCACTTAGCACAGTACACTCATTTTGTTGCAAATGGCAAGATTTTATTCTTTTTCTTTTTTAATTTGCATCCAAATTAGCATATAGTACAGCAATGATTTCAGTAGATTCCTTAGTGCCCCTTCCCCATTTAGCCCATCCCTCCTCCCACACCCCTTCCAGTAACCCTCAGTCTGTGCTCCATATTTATGAGTCTCTTCTGTTTTGTCCCCCTCCCTGGTTTTAAATTATTTTCGTTTCCCTTCCCTTATGTTCATCTGTTCTGTCTCTTAAAGCCCTCATGTGAGTGAAGTCATATGATTTTTGTCCTTCCCTGACTAATTTCACTTAGCATCATACCCTCAAGTTCCATCCACATAGTTGCAAATGGCAAGATTTCATTCTTTTTGATTGCCGAGTAATACTCCATTGTGTGTGTGTGTGTGTGTGTGTATATATATATATAAAACCACTTCTTCTTTATCCATTCATCCATTGATGGACATTTGGACTCTTTCCATACTTTGGCTATTGTTGATAGTGCTGCTATAAACATGGGGGTGCATGTGTCCCTTTGAAACAGCACACCTGTATCCCGTGGATAAATGCCTAGTGGTGCAATTGCTGGGTCGTAGGGTAGTTCTGTTTTTAGTTTTTTGCGGAACCTCCATCCTGTTTTCCAGAGTGGCTGCACCAGCTTGCGTTCCCACCAACAATGCAAAAGAGATCCTCTTTCTCTGCATCCTCGCCAACATCTGTTGTTGCCTGAGTTGTTAATGTTAGCCATTCTGACAGGTGTAAGGTGGTATCTCATTGTGGTTTTGATTTGTATTTCCCCGATGATGAGTGATGTTGAGCAGTTTTTCGTGTGTCGGTTGGCCATCTGGAGGTCTTCTTTGGAGAAGTGTCTATTCATGTCTTTTGCCCATTTCTTCACTGGATTCTTTGTTTTTTTGGGTGTTGAGTTTGATAAGTTCTTTATAGATTTTGGATACTAACCCTTTATCTGATATGTCATTTGCAAATATCTTCTCCCATTCTGTTGGTTGCCTTTTAGTTTTGCTGATTGTTTCCTTCGCTGTGCAGAAGCTTTTTATTTTGACGAGGTCCCGGTAGTTCATTTTTGCTTTTGTTTCCCTTGTCTCCAGAGATGTGTTGAGTGAGAAGTTGCTGCAGCCAAGATCAAAGACGTTTTTGCCTGCTTTCTCCTCAAGGATTTTGATGGCTTCCTGTCTTACATTGAGGTCTTTCATCCATTTTGAGTTTATTTTTGTGTATGGTGTAAGAAAGTGGTCCAGGTTCATTCTTCTGCATGTTGCTGTCCAGTTTTCCCAGCACCACTTGCTGAAGAGACTGTCTTTATTCCACTGGATATTCTTTCCTGCTTTGTCAAAGATTAGTTGGCCATACATTTGTGGGTCCGTTTCTGGGTTCTCTGTTCTGTTCCGTTGATCTGAGTGTCTGTTCTTGTGCCAGTACCATACTGTCTTGTTGATTACAGCTTTGTAGTATAGCTTGAAGTCTGGGATTGTGATGCCTCCTGCTTTGGTTTTCTTTTTCAAGATCGCTTTGGCTATTTGGGGTCTTTTCTGGTTCCATACAAATTTTAGGATTATTTGTTCTAGCTCTGTGAATAATGCTGGTGTTACTTTGACAGGGATTGCATTGAATATGTAGATTGCTTTGGTTAGTATTGACATTTTAACAATATTTGTTTTTCCTATCCAGGAGCATGGAATCTTTTTCCATTTTCTTGCGTCTTCTTCAATTTATTTCATAAGCTTTCTATAGTTTTCAGCATATAGATTTTTCACCTCTTTGGTTAGATTTATTCCTAGGTATTTTATGGTTTTTGGTGCAACTGTAAATGGGATTGGTTCCTTGGTTTCTCTTTCTGTTGCTTCATCGTTGGTGTATAGGAATGCAACTGATTTCTGTGCGTTGATTTTATATCCTGCAACTTTGCTGAATTCATGAATCAATGCTAGCAGTTTTTTGGTGGAATCTTTTAGGTTTTCCATACAGACTATCATGTCATCTGTGAAGAGTGAAAGTTTGACCTCCTCCTGGCTGATTTGGATGCCTTTTATTTCTTCGTGTTGTCTGATTGCAGAGATTAAGACTTCCAATACTATGTTGAATAACAGTGGTGAGAGTGGACATCCCTGTCTTGTTCCTAACCTTAGGGGGAAAGCTCTCAGTTTTTCCCCATTGAGGATGATCTTAGCATTGGGTTGTTCATATATGGCTTTTATGATCTCGAGATATGCTCCTTCTATCCCTACTTTCTTGAGGGTTTTTATCAAGAAAGGATGCTGTATTTTGTCAAATGCTTTCTCAGCATCTATTGAGAGGATCATAGGGTTCTTGTCCTTTCTTTTATTGAAGCGATGAATCACATTAATTGTTTTCTGGATATTGAACCAGCCCTGCATCCCAGGTATAAATCCTGCTTGGTCGTGGTGAATAATTTTTTTAATGTATTGTTGGATCCGGTTGGCTAATATCTTGTTCAGGATTTTTGCATTCATGTTCATCAGGGGAATTGGTCTATAGTTCTCCTTTTTAGTGGGGACTCAGTCTGGTTTTGGAATCAAGGTAATGCTGGCTTCATAGAAAGAGTTTGGAAGTTTTCCTTCCATTTCTATTTTCTGGGACAGCTTCAAGATAATAGGTGTTAACTCTTCCTCACATGTTTGGTAGAATTCCCCTGGAAAGCCATCTGGCCCTGGACTCTTTTTTGACAGATTTTTGATTACTAATCTGATTTCCTTACCAGTTATGGGTCTGTTCAAATTTTCTATTTCTTCCTGTTTCAGTTTTGGTAGTGTATATGTTTCTAGGAATTTGTCCATTTCTTCCAGATTGCCCATTTTATTGCATATAATTGCTCATCATATTCTCTTATTATTGTTTTTATTTCTGCTGTGTTGGTTGCGATCTCTCCTCTTTCATTCTTGACTTTATTTATTTGGGTTCTTTCCTTTTTCTTCTTGATCAAACTGGCTAGTCGTTGATCAATTTTGTTAATTATTTCAAAGAACCAGCTCTGGTTTCATTGGTCTGTTCTACTGTTTTGTTTTGTTTTTTTTTTATTTTGATAGCATTAATTTCTGCTCTAATCTTTATTATTTCCTGTCTTCTGCTGGTTTTGGGTTTTATTTGATGTTCTTTTCCCAGCTCCTTAAGGTGTAAGGTTGGGTTGTGTATCTGAGACCTTTCTTCCTTCTTCAGGAAGGCCTGGATTGCTATATACTTTCCTCTTATGACCGCCTTTGCTGCGTCCCAGAGGTTTCGGGCTGTGGTGTGATCATTTTCATTGGCTTCCATGTACTTTTTAATTTCGTCTTTAACTGCTCGGTTAGCCCATTCATTCTTTAGTAGGATGTTCTTCAGTCTCCAAGTATTTGTTACCTTTCCAAATTTTTTCTTGTGGTTGATTTCAAGTTTCATGGCGTTGTGGTCTGAAAATATGCACGGTATGATCTTGATCTTTTTGTACTTACTTAGGGCTGATTTGTGTCCCAGTGTATGGTCTATTCTGGAGAACGTTCCATGTGCACTGGAGAAGAGTGTATATTCTGCTGCTTTAGGATGAAATGTTCTGAATATATCTGTTAAGTCCATCTGGTCCAGTGTGTCATTCAAAGCCATTGTTTCCTTGTTGATTTTTTGATTAGATGATCTGTCCATTGCTGTGAGTGGGGTGTTGAAGTCTCCTATTATTATGGTATTACTATTGATGAGTTTCTTTATGTTTGCGGTTAATTGATTTATATATATTTGGGTGCTGCCACATTTGGCACATAAATATTTAAACTGTTAGGTCTTCTTAGTGGATAGACCCCTTGATTATGATACAATGCCTTTCTGCATCTCTTGATACAGTCTTTATTTTAAAGTCTAGATTGTCTGATAAAAGTATGGCTATTCCGGCTTTCTTTTGTTGACCATTAGCATGATAGATGGTTCTCCATCCCCTTGTTTTCAATCTGAAGATGTCTTTAGGTCTAAAGTGGGTCTCTTGTAAACAGGATATAGATGGATCTTGTTTTCTTCTCCATTCTGTTACCCTATGTCTTTTGATTGGAGCATTGAGTCCATTGACATTTAGAGTGAGAGAGTGAGTCCTGAAAGATATGAATTTATTGCCATTATGATGCTTGTAGAGTTGGAGTTTCTGGTGGTGTTCTCTGGTCCTTTCTAATCTTTGTTGCTTTTGATATATATATATATATATATATATATATTTTTTTTTTTTTTTTTTTTTTTTTCATCTTTTCTCCCCTCAGAGAGTCCTCCTTAAACTTTCTTGCAGGGCTGGTTTAGTGGCCACAAATTCCTTTAATTTTTGTTTGTCTGGGAAATTTTTTATCTCTCCTTCTATTCTGAATGACAGCCTTGCTGGATAAAGAATTCTTGGCTGCATATTTTTCTGATTCAGCACATTGAATATATCCTGCCACTCCTTTCTGGCCTGCCAAGTTTCTGTGGATAGGTCTGCTGCAAACCCGATCCGTCTTCCCTTGTAGGTGAAGGACTTTTTTTTCCCTTGCTGCTTTCATGATTCTCTCCTTGCCTGAGTATTTTGTGAATTTGACTATGATATGCCTTGTTGATGGTTGGTTTTGGTTGAATCTAATGGGAGCCCTCTGTGCTTCCTGGGTTTTGATGGCTGTGTCTTTCCCCAAGTTAGGGAAGTTTTCCGCTATGACTTGCTCACATAACCCTTCTACCCCCATTTCTCTCTCTTCCTCTTCTGGGACCCCTACGATTCTGATGTTGTGCCTTTTTAATGAGTCACTGATTTCTCTAATTCTTAAATCGTGCTCTTTTGCCTTAATCCCCCTCTCTTTTTGTTTCATTATTCTTTATAAGTTCGTCCTCTCTATCGCTGATTCTCTGTTCTGCTTCATCCATCCTTGCCGCCGCTGAATCCATCCGTGATTGCGGCTCAGTTATAGCATTTTTTAATTTCATTCTGGCTATTTGTTACTTCTTTGATCTCTGCAGAAAGGGATTCTAATCTATTTTCGACTCCAGCTAGTATTCTTATTATCGTGATTCTAAATTCTGGTTTAGACCTCTTGCTTGTATCTGTGTTGGTTAAATCCCTGGCTGTCATTTCTTTGTGCTCTTTCTTTTGGGGTGAATTCTTTCATTTTGTCATTTGAAGGGAGAGAAGGAATTAATGAGGTAAAAAAATTGAAATTAAAAAAATAAAATTAAAAAAATATTAAAATTAAAAATTAAACACACACACACAAATTGAATAGATGATGCTAGCTCTTAGGTGTGTTTTGGTCTGGGTGTTGAAAGTGGTTTGACAGATTAGAGAAAAAAGGTGGGGGGGAAGAAGAAAAAAAGGCAGTCGTTTGAGAATTTGAAAAAATGAATACACTGAAGTAGACTAAAATGAAATGATGGGGGTAAAATAGAATTTGAAAAAATGTACACAAAAGTAAAGAATATAGTAGAAAAAGTTAAAGAAAAATATTTTTAATACAAATTAAAAATAAATATGATTTTTTTCTTTTTCTGTATTCAAGAAAAAGAAAAGAAAAAGAGAAAAAAGATAAAAAAGAAAAAGAAACAAATCATTGGAGAAATTGAAAAAGTGAATACACTGTAGTAGACTAAAATAAAATGATGGAAGTAAAATAGAACTTGAAAAAATTTACATCAAAGTAAAAAATATAGTAAAAAATTAAATAAAAATATTTTTAATAGAAATTGAAAGTAAAAATGAAGATTTTCCCCTTCGGCATTCAAGAAAAAGAAAAGAAATGAAAAAGAGAAAAAAAGAAAAAGAAAAAAAAAGGAATTGTTTGAAAATTTGAAAAGGTGAATACACTGAAGTAGACTAAAATAAAATGATGGAAGTAAAATAGAATTTGAAAAAGTTTACACAAAAGTAAAAAAATATAGTAATAAAAATTAAAGAAAAATATTTTTAATAAAAATTGAAAATAAAAATGAATTTTTTCTCTTTCTGTGTTCAAGTAAAAGAAAAGAAGTGTAAAAGAGAAAGAGAAAAAGAGAAAAAAAAAAAAGTTGAAAAGATGAACCCGCTACCAGATTGAAGTAGACTGAAATTGCTTCGTTTTCCCCTAGAGGTCAGTCTATCATAAACTAAGCCGGCGGTGAGACTCGTGTTCTTGAAGAGCGAAGTTGGCCCAGTTGGGCGGGGCTCAGTGTAACGGCTCCGCTCTCCACTAGATGGCGCTGCTAGCCTACCGGGGTGGATTGTTGCGGTCGTCGTAGGTGCGACGCGCATGCGCGGGAGCGGTGAAAATGCGCCCCCCAGCTACCCAGTCTGTTCTCCCCGATCAGCAATCGCGCACCCGTCCTCTGTCTTCAGCTTTTGTCCACTCCCCGCTTTTTCACTCTCCGTGACCAGGCCCCAGGCAGCACGTCTCTCCCGAGTTTTGTCTCACCTGCGGCTGTTTTCCCTGGCCCCTTACTTCCGAAGGACTGCGGCCTTGACCCGTTCCGCCCCTCTGCGGGAGGGTCTCACCGAGCAATGGCCGAATGTCAGATGCACCAGGAACACTTGCCGGACCCTGCTGCTGCCGGTGCCCCGAGACTGCGGCCAGGTGCCAGCCCGCCCCAGAAAAAGTTCGCAAGACAGTGTAGCAGCAGCGTTTCAGGGATTATGGAAAATCACCGCACACTTCTGGCACCAGGCTTCACCCTTAACGACCTTGTTCGGGCACCAGCGAATGTGGCCGTTTTCGGGGGTCTGCTGGGACCAGGTGGCTTCAACAGTCTCCACCAAACGTCCTTCCAGAAGTGGAACCGCTTTTCCCCGTATGGCCCGAGAACCTCCCAGACCCGACTCTGCTCCTGGGGATTCGCCTTTCCCACCAGAGCACCGCCAGGTAGGGAGCTGCGGAGTTGCAGCGGTTGCGCTCCCCTTGTTTACAGTCTTAATGGAATTTAAACCCTCTCCTTTCTCCTTTCTCCCTTTTTAGTTTGGTCCCTGCGGCTGTTTCCCATTTTCCACTTTCTCTCCAGCTGCTTTTGGGGAGGGGTGCTTTTCCCGTATTCTCCCCCGCCCTAGTCTCCATCCTCTCTCCGCCTGCAAAGGCGGCTCCCTGCCCGCCGCTGGCTTCTCTCTCCCCAAGTTCACCTCTGCGCGCCGCGTACCTGCTGAATTCTGTGGTTCAGGTTGTGCAGGTGGTTGTGTTAATCCTCCAATCAGTTTTCTAGGTGTGTAGGATGGTTTAGTGTTGGTCTGGCCATATTTCACGGACGCGAGACACACAAAAAGCTTCTATGCTGTTCTGCCATCTTGGCTCCTCTGGCAAGATTTTATTGTTTTTGATTGCTGGGTAATATTCCATTGTATATCTATACCATATCTTCTTTATGCATCCCATGGCTTACTTCTTTTAAGCAACGTCAGTATGTATCTCCACCCTGTCCGCCATCACCGTTGGAGGGGGGTTGTTGAAGGAGAAGCAGAGCTGTGATGTAATGAGCAAAGCTACATACATGGGGATGGATGAGCTCATGGAAAAGTGAACAACTCCTGTTTTTGCTGTTGTATCATTGTGAACAAAGGAGAGATATTCCCGGGGCGCCTGGGTGGTTCAGTTGATTAAGCGACCGATTTTGGCTCAGGTCATGATCTCGAAGTTTGTGAGTTCGAGCCCCGCATCGGGCTCTGTGCTGACAGCTCACAGCCTACTTTGGAGCCTGCTTTGGATTCTACGTCTCCCCCTCTCTCTACCCCTCCCCTGCTCACGCTCTGTGTCTCTCTGTCTCTCTTTATAATAAATAAACGTTTAAAAAAATTAAAAAAATTTAAAAAAAAGATGTTCCCTCTTTTTCACTGTTAAGAAGGTAGCCATGGCTTTGTCAGATGGAAGGTATTCTTTTGCCCCAAGAGAGAATAGAAATTTGCATTTGGATTACTCAAGAAAGAGAGGGGACCAAAGGGCAAAGGAGAGGCTGATAGGTTCCCTAAAGGTAGGCACCTGAGTCCTGCTCTAACACTGCACTCTACAAGTGGCAGTGCCTTTGGTAAGACCCCACTGAGGCTGAGCATCAGAATGCCACGTAAGTACTTAAGCTTGAACTTCAGCAACCCTAGATCAGGGAAAGTTGTGACATATACCTGAATGTTGGGAAACAAATTCATACTTGTTACCTGTTTCATAATGCTAGGCATCCAAATAAAAACCATCCGGAGACATAGTCAAAGAGTCTGTAAGGTGTGAAATACGTGAATATGGGAATCCAGAGTGGGCAGAATTTGCCGCTTTTATTTTGGAAGTTTGATGTGGTGTGGTGTGGCTAGTGTCTGGCCCCGACCCTTGCTGAGAAAACCAGGTGGCTTCCTTTAGTTTAGAGAACAGACGACAGAGGGAAGTTGGTAAATGCTGAGCAGGGACTCGGAGTGGATTAAGGGCAGTTGCTATTAGGAAATCTCATTTCACACAAGGATATCAGAAGGCCTTACTTTAGTATCATTGTGGAGTATTTACAACATTTCATTCCCTCATTTATGTCACTAATGTCTTCTTCAATTCCCCCAAATGTTACTAAACAAGGCACACTGGTGGGCACTCTTCAGATCATTTTTCTTATTGGAGCCTCACGATGAAGGCCCCTTGAGTATGGCGGCCATTTTAGCCTCATCTTGAATTGAGCAGGATAAAGTGGTAACAGTCACAAGAGTTGTGCGCTTTCATCAGCTAGTAAATGGCAGAGCTGGTGACACCCGAATCTTCAGACGCCAAGTCCAATGCTTACCAACCGTCGCTGCCACCCACCAAGTTGTCACTCTGACTCAGTAACTGTGAGATTTCCAAAGCAGGTTTAGGCAACTAAGGCAGATTTGGAAATCCAGCCAAAGTGCACCGAAGCAAAGGCGTGGAGATATGGAAAGGCTCCAACCGCAGATGGTACAGTTTATGATGGGAATAATGGGACAAAAACGATAATAATGATACTTAACATTGATTGAGAAATGGGTTTAGCTGTTTACCTGAAATGTCTTAGTTAAGCCTTATAACAAACCCAGCTTCCCCACTTTTTAGATGAGAAAACTGTGGCTGAGAGGGGTTGGGTAACTAGTCCTAGCTCCCATAGCTAGCAAATGCCAGAGTCAGGATCCTATCCTTGTTCTGCTTGGCCCCAGTGCACCTGCTCTTTGTCATGGGAAGAAGATCTGGTGTGTTGATTGGAAAAGAATGTTTAAGGGTCCCTGGGTGGCCAGTTAAGCGTCTGACTCTTGATTTTGGCTCAGGTCATGATCTCGTGGTTCATGAGATTGAGCGTTGCCTTGGGCTCTGCACTGACAGCAAGAAACCTGCTTGGGATTCTCTCTCTCTCTCTCTCTCTCTCTCTCTCTCTTTCTCACTCTCTCTGCCCCTACCCTGCTGGTGCTCTCCAAACAAACAAACATTTTTCTAAAAAAATCAAGAAAAACATTTAAATCACCGAATGAGACTGATCTTATTGGCTCAAAGTAAAATAGAATTTCTTCACTAACCAGACTGATTGAGGTTAATGAGGAAGACTGATCAGAGATATAAAGGAATCACGCCATCTCTGCTCATCTGAGTTGGTGAGCAGGTCTCAGAGGCTGCTGTTCTGGGAGCTGTTTGAAACAGTCTTGAAACACAAGGTGTCATTGGAAAATGGCATTTGAGTAAGGACACGCCTGCCCACCTTCACAAGACTAGAATGCTGGGAGGGACCTCCAGGATCATCAAGCCCATTTCTTTGATTGTCCAGATGAGGCTGGTTTGTTTTAGTGGTTGGCTGTAGGTCTCGCTGACAGCTGGAGGCAAGGCTGAGACGAGACACAGGTCTTTCAGACTTCTAGAATCATGTGTTCTACCCTCCCACGCTGCATCTACACCCTAATTTGACTTCTCACCGTGTCCTGTACACCAAAACTTGAGGCCATGGACTTGGTTATGCTTTCCCTTGGCCTTATTTCCCAGTATGTGGAGTATGCTAACTGTGCATTTGAAATAAACTAGCTACTAAGATCTGCTGACAATGTGCACCCAAAATAGACTCGAGCAATGAACTTAATGCCGTACAAAATCCTTGGTCTGTTCAAGAATGTTTCTCTACCAACTCTTTGGAAAATAATCCTCCTAAAAAAATTCGATTCGGTCATCACCATTCCAGTTTGGAAGATTCTTTATCTATTTGTGTTTTCTTCAGGGCATAAATTAAAAATGCATATAATAGCAGTTATTATTTTCCCATGCCATTGAATGGGAAATTAAGAGTCTAGGATTGAAATATTGATGTAACATGATGTAGATCTACTTTTCCTTTTTTCTTTTTTGAGAGAGAGAGAGAGAGAGAGAGAGAGAGGAGGGGCAGAGGGAGAGAGAGAATCTTAGCAGGTGCCACGCTCAATGCAAAGCCTGACCTGAGGCTTGATGTCCCCACCCCGGGATCATGACCTGAGCTGAAATCAAGAGTCAGATTTTCAGCCGAGTCACCCAGGTGCCCCTACACCTACTTTTTCAAGGAATGAATATAGCAACTCCGATAAAATACTGTGTTTAGGGGCGCCTGGGTGGCGCAGTCGGTTAAGCGTCCGACTTCAGCCAGGTCACGATCTCGCGGTCCGTGGGCTCGAGCCCCGCGTCGGGCTCTGGGCTGATGGCTCAGAGCCTGGAGCCTGTTTCCGATTCTGTGTCTCCCTCTCTCTCTGCCCCTCCCCCGTTCATGCTCTGTCTCTCTCTGTCCCAAAAATAAATAAACGTTGAAAAAAAAAATTAAAAAAAAAAAAATACTGTGTTTAGAAATTCATTAATTCATACATCAGTGAATCTTCATTTACTTACATAGACAAGAAAGAACAGTCTTCCTAAAAATATCAGGAGGACTTTGTGGGGTGAGGGAAATGGGATGGGAGGAAAAAAAAGAATGAAAAATGAGTAACCGGTTAGCACAAAGACAATAATTCACATTTGTAGAAAGAGCTTTGAAATGTTCATGAAATAGAGTTTCTCTGGTCTGTCTACCTTTAGCCTGTACTTTCAGAGGCTGGTATTTCAAAATGATTTTGCTAAAGAGTAACTGTATCTGGTGTCCAGCCATCTTTGTGGTTCTGTGGCTCTGTACAGGCCTGGCAAGTTTCTGCCTAAGATGGCTGTTAATATCACCCACTATGTCTTCTGTACTGCCAAGCTCTAAGTTACTGGAGGAGTCTTCCTGCCTGATCATGACAGTAGCTGTTGGAGCCTCTGAAGCTTAATGAGTGACACTGACACATGGAGTCTTCATGGCCCTACAAAGAGCTGATCACAATGGAAATGAGCTTTATAAAAGGACCACTGGAAAGACAATCTGTGTAAATGACAAAGATTTCCCATTGGTCAATGAGTGGGAAGGACAAAAGGGTGGGGAGAATTTCTAGCCATTCTTCCCTCATTTCTGGATTCATGGAATGACAGACTTACCTAGAAAAGCTAAGGAAAGCTTTCTTTTTCTCAAAGTTTGCCAAATGTGAAAGGAAAACAAAGTCACTTAAATGGAGGGAACCTCATAATCCTCTTAACTGTTTCTTGCCTATTCTTCCAGAAGGCTTGTGCAAACACAAGTGAATATAAACAACTATATCTATGCATATAATTAAATTTCCTTTATACTTGTTCTTTTCTGCTTACATAAATGAGATTATAGAATATATATTTATTGTGCCTTAATCTTCGGAGATTCTTCTAAAGCAATGTATATACACCTAATCCATTTTCTTTTCACAGATAATCAATATTCTATGGAGTTATCATAATTTCTTAATACAAGTTACTATTGTTTCTAGTTTTGTGTTATACATACATCTATTTATTTAGGAGACCATAGCCATTGCATTTGTTGTATGAGATGTGTGCATATTTAAGATTTTGATAGATATTGCCAAACTGTCCTCCAAAAAATGTCGCCCTACTTTACATGCTCACCAACAATCCATGAAAATGCGATTCTGCAACACCATCAGACATATCAGATTTTAATTAAACTTTTAAATACTTGAAAATTTTCAATTTTATAGTTGAGAACATGAGTCCCTTTATTTATTTATTTATTTATTTATTTATTTATTTTTGAGAGAGATAGAGAGAGAGAGAGGCAGAGAGAGAGGGAGACAGAGAATCTCAAGCAGGCTCCACACCATCAGTGCAGAGACTGATGCAGGGCTCAAAATCATAAACCATGAGATCATGACCTGAGCCGAAATCAGGAGTCAGATGCTTAACTGACTGTGCCACCCAGGCACCCTGAGTCCCCTTATTTTTGATTTGCATATGTTTAACTATGTGTGACATTAAGCATCTTTTCATATACTTATTAGCTATTTGTATATCATTTTCTGTAAAGTACCCACTGATGCTATTTACTAATTATTTTTCTATTGGCTGTTCATTCTTTCTTACTGATTCGTTAAAGCCCTATATATATGATGGAAATCTTGTCTTTTTCTGTTTATCTTTGGGTTTTTTTTCCTCTCTCTCTCTACACACACACACACACACACACACACACACACACACACACGCATATATATATTTTTTCTATAGACGTCTTAATCTTTTTCTTTACGTCCTCCAGGTTTTGTGGAATGCTAGAAAGTTTTTAAGATTAGGGAATTTTAAAATTGGATTTAAATACAGTTCAATTTTATTGGATATCTTTGAACTTTCCTTAAAATGAAGGGTCTGTGAGCTTCTCTAACCAATGCCAATTTTATTTCATTTTCCTATGATAGTGTTCTGGAAGTAAATCACTGTAGAGGTACAGGATGAAAATACACATCTCATCTGGGAATGATGATTAAGTTCAGTAAGGAAGGGCGGCTTCCCCTTCTACAAAAGAGAATTCCTCTGCGCTGGGGAGAAAAGACTTGAGCTTAAAGGTTAACGTGCTTACCCCTTACAAAGGAGGGGTCAACAAAGCACAATCTAAACTTGGGCAAATCTTCACTGTTCTCTGAAGGAAGGATGGCTTGCACATGGAGAAGGGCCAGAGGGGGACAACACCATTATTCAGGATGAAGGGGGTCTCTGTCATACCTGAAGTTTACATTCCAGGAAAATATAGCCTATACCGAGTCCACTTATACAGTGGACCCCCACTGTGATGTATACATCACACCGCAATTATTTCTACATCTACATCTAGATATTGGCACTCAAGGAGAGGTTGAAGGTGGTTGTGGCATAAAAGTCCTTGCTCTGCGTTCTCTTCCATCTTCTTGGAGAGCTTAAGCAGGGTTTCTGCAATAAATCCTACTGCTGAAAATCCCATATACGCTTTCCCTTCCAAGCCAGAACTATTGTGATCCTTACCAAAAGGCAGTAGTTCACTGCAAAATTTGTCTTGTGCAGTTAAATGGTGTGGCTACAGATCAACTGACGGAGGGTTGTTTCTAAATGGCAGGTCAGAGGAAGTGTCTTTTTTTACACCTAGGTTGTAGTGGAGGCATTCCGACTATCATTTTCCCGAAGAGTTGGGTTCATTGCTATAGCAGAGACATCTTCCAAGGCGGTTGTGATGGAAAAGGAACCCCTGTCAGGGCTGCCAGTAAAGAGCCTAGACCTTCGAGGAGCATGGGAGCTGGGTAAAGCCTGGGGGACATATGGGGTCCGGCAGAGCCAAATGGATGAGGGGGCTACAACCGGCTGGAGGGGGGAGGTGAAGGAGAAGGACAAGTGACTTGAAATGGTCAGGACTAATTTGAGAGGTACGTATGCCAGTATTGTTGACTGGCACTGTGGTAAGGAAGGGCAACAAGAAGGGAAGTTCCAGTAGCTCTGCACTGAAGAGATCTTGTTTTGCTCATTCAACAAGGAAGATGGAAGCCAAGGTACTAAAACAGAAGCCAGAGGGACAATTCGTGAAGGAGGAGAGTGACGTTGCAGGGATTAGAAGTTCTATGTGTGGGATTTGCTGGCCCCTCTCTCTCTCTTGCTCTTTCTCTTTTTGTCTCTCTTCCTGGGGTTTTCCAGATCTTTCCCTCTTGCTAACCCTTTGGTTTTTTCATGTCCTCTGAGTATACCTAGTTTTCTCTCCCCACATTCATTAATTAATGGCACTCTTATGGCATAAAATCATAGCTATTTTGCTGAATATCGGCTCAATTTTGATTTTTCTTTATTTTTTTTTCTAAAAATAAGAAAACTCACTAAACTTCTAAGTTGCTTTTTGTCATACCCTGGTTGTTTGCCCCGCTTTTACCCGTGTCTATAGGAGAGACTTCTTAACCCAAACTTCCAGCTCGGTCCCAGTCTTCAGTGCTTGTCTTAGAGGGCTGGTTAGTGTCTCCCTGTTGTCTCTACCCAGGTGAATCAGCAACCGGGAATCCCTGCTGTACCTCTGGGATACTGGGCTTGCTGGGCTAGTATGTGTTTTGTTCTTGAATCCTGCCATGAGGCCCCAGGCATGCATCTGGGTTCTTGTCGCGTTCCCTATGCCCAGTTCCTATTTGTAATACTAGGCCTCGTGGGATCAGCCCCTTACCTTGTTGTTTTTTTTTTGCCAGAATTAAAGAAGTGTGATCCCAGCAGGATTTGGTAGTAGACTGGTTGTCTGTTATCCACTTTAAAGACCGTGTTGCTGGCCTGGGTGTGCGCCCCCTCCCCACCTCCGTTGTCTAGTTCCAGCTCCTAGGGCCCCCTTGCTCTCCCTCAACCCTTTGCTGCTAATCCATTTGTTACAGGTCATGTCACAAGACCCCACGATGTTGACTTATATGTGACCTTCAGGTAATTTTTGTCTTCCTTTTGGACTAGTAGCCTGCAAAAGAAGAATTCCTCTCGCTGTGTCTAACATCTTTAAAACATGAGTGAATCAAAGCATTTTCCTTTTCATTCAAAAATGACTGACCGATTTGCCACAGGCTGGCTTTACCCACATGACTTTAAGGTACACGCAGGGCACATAGGGTGAGCTGGTCATTTTCATGAGGGTGGAAGATTTGGGGAGAGGGAGGGTGGGAGTTTGGGGGAGTGAGGGAGCTGGTTTGTTGAGTGCCAAACCCAAGGCCTCAAGGTTTCTCAAGGTCACTTGTGCTGGCAAAGTGGCTACTTTATAAAATTAGCCCTTTTATATGGGTATCCCTTCCCTGTTGTAATCCGAAAGTGCAAGGTCCATCTTTACTCGACAGAAGGCAAGCAGTTCCACTAAGCACAGTGAGGCATCTTTATTCATGGCTGAGGCATCCCACTGATTCGTGATAATGAAAAAAATGGAATCCCCTCTTGCAACGGTGGCTTAAAAGGATCCTCCAGAATTGGCCTTGTGTAGGAATCTTTGATAAATGAAGCCAGCCAAATACAAGTTAGCTGCGTTGGAGAGTGCATCATCTACTATTCTCCCGAAAATACCGTTGGAGAAAACATTTCCAATTAACTCATCAATGCAAAATTGTGGCTTTTTATATTTAATTAATAGAATGTTGGAACAAGGAACAGACCTCTTAATTTTTCTAGTACAGTGCCTTCATGTTCCAGAAAAGGGAAGTGGATTCCAAAGAGATTACATGCATTGTTGAAGGTTACTCGGCTTGTCATATAGTTGGGTCCAGAATCCAATCTTCTGGTGCTCCTTCTGTTGTCACACTCTTTCTGATTCATCCCAGGTTAACAGAGGGCAATATCCCAAAGCATATGAGTTGTTCTCAAGGTTGGCTACACATTTAGAACCATCAGAGAAGCTTTTACAAAACACAGATGTCTGGGCCCTACATTCACTGATGCTAGCTTTTACTTGGCCTCCGGTGAGCCTTGCCAAGGAAACGTTTTTTATAAAAACTACCCCCTTGTGATGGCAATTTATAGCTGAGGTCAAAACTCCCTGGTATTAGGGAACAGATGATTGAGAAATTCTGTTTCTTTCCTAAACTTTGTGATTCATGCTGGTAGAGACCACAGACTCTGTTAAACTTTGTACCATACAGGGGCACCTGGGTGGCTTAGTTGGTTGAGTGTCTAACTCTTGATTTCAGCCTTGAGTGTCCAACTCTTGATCCCAGGGTCGTGGGATTGAACCCCGTGTCCAGCTCCACGTTGGGTATGGAAACTGCTTAAGATTCTCTCTCTCTCTCTCTCTCTCTCTCTCTCTCACTTTCTCTCTCTCTCCCTCTCCCTCTCCCTCTCCCCCTCTCCCCCTCTCTCCCCCTCAGCCCCTCTCCCTGCTGCTTGTGCTTTCTCTCTCTCTAAAGTAAAAACAACAAACAAACAAACAAACAAACAAAAAACCCCAAAACGTTGTACCATGTAATCTCCCATTAACCTTATTTTATTTTTAATAAAATTTTCTTTAAAAATTTTAAGTACATAGAAAAATAAAGGGAATAATAATTTATGAAAACATCTGTTTGCACCATCCAGCCTTGACACTTGGTAACATTTACTCAAATTTGCTGCGTCTTTTTTCACGACTAATAACTGAAATGAAACCCTGCAGACAAAGTTGAAGTATACCCGTTGGGGCTCTCATTTTATTTCCAGGTTTTTCTCTGTTATGATTAAGGTCAAAGAACAGACAGACAATTTGCTGCCTCCTTTCTGCCCCCTCAGAACCCAGAGGGTAGGCCTACTGGCAAGAAGGAAAATGCCCACTGAGCTATCAAAGAGCATTAGGACCCTCACAATAAGTGATGATGTTGTTACCGCCGGGGAGCGCAGCTGAGGCAGGATAGTAAGTACCTCATCTGTATCTTGGAAGGAGGAAAGTGGCTTAGGGAGATGCTTATGGAGGTCGGTTTTCATGCTCACCAAAGGACTTGAGAATCACAGACCACAGACACGTATTTAGGAATGCAAAAATCTAATAGCTGAAGATACGCAGAGCTATTCTTTTTCTTGGCTGAGACTGATAATTTTCCTCTTTTCCCCGTAAATTGGGGTTTAAAAATGTTGTTGCTACCACTTATTTCTCTTGGCATGTTAAATGACTGAGTTTCTTTGTTCCCTCTGCCTTTTCTGTGGCCCCTCTTGAGCTCCTGCTCTTGAGTAAATAACCTAGTTTTTCTGTGGCTTGTGGAGGAGCTTAGCACTCCTTTGGTAACTTTTTTCCTCTGGCGATGGGCTCCACTGGCCACGTTCAGAGTATAATATGCTCTCCTTTTTTAGTTTCTAAAATTAAGGGCACTTTCTTTTATTGTTCTCCAATGGACAACTGTCCTTTCCCTCTTTGCTCTTCTGGAAGCACCTTGACCTAGACTTCTGTTCTGATTTCACACTCTGTCCATTTATAGTCAGCCAGTGATTCAGCCAAAGGCAGCGATTCCCCTGGTACACTCTGTGTGGGGTATGTTTCTGCTGAATGGCATCATGTCTATGCTCTAAATTTTTTTGTTGTTGTTGTTAACAAAACAGAAGAGAAAGAAGACAGGTGAAGGCTTCAATCCTTAACATATTTCGGTTGTCTCTAGTTTTCATTTCTAGTCTAAGATCACTCTGTCTCTCCTCCAGCCTTCTCTCTCTCAACGTCTTGTCTTTCATCATTATGTTCCATACCACACCAAATGAACTTGGGCTAAAGCTCATTGTTTCCCCTTTCTAAGTCTTTCTGCTCAGCCCTTGCTGCATACTCCATAGTTGTCAAATCAAATTTTGGCCAAGAAAGAACAGACCTGGGAGATTCAAGGAACTCCCACAAGCAGATGCATGCATTTCTATAGGTTAATGTCAAGTACGCCAAACCATTGGAAGAAGAGGAAGGAGACCATGGCTGTGCAGTCCCTTGAAATACCACATCCACCCATTTAAGAAATTGTACTGAAAACACAGTGAGTGCCTCCCATTCTGTTCACAGAAGTAATTTGCTCTCTTCTCAAAGCCTTTGAATTTTAAAGTGAGAGCTGCTCTCACTGTCTTACAGCTTGAAGATAGTGGCCACATAAACATGGGAAGAAAACAAGACTTGGAGCTTAAGAGTGAGCTGTTTCCCTAATGGTTGGGAAGCATTTACTCTCCAGGGAGGTTCAGGGAGGCTGAGAGCTTTGTCCACCAAGGCTGCCTCCTTCCTCTCTCCACCTGGAACATGCCTGTGATAAGAAGTTATGAGGCGTTAGGTCTCCGCATACGTCTCTCATGTGCCTCTCAGGAACATATCTCAGGCTGCTAAACTGGGTTTATCCTTTCTTCGATTAAGCCAGGCTGGTTGTGGTAGAGGGTCTCGATGGGTGGGGGTGGTGGATGATGCCCACATTTGCTTTATGTTGTTCAATCTTATTTTGAATTCCAACCTTTAAAATAGCTTACAAATGGCTTATAGTCATTGACATTGTTTTCCTTTTAAAAAGTTCCATTGTGTACTAATGAGAAGTTTAATGCTAACAGAAGCTACATTGCCTTGCAGGCTGAAGTTTGCCATATGCTTAACTCCTGTTTCACGCAAGCATTAGGTTTGCAGAACGCAGAGTTGCCACAAATATCCAAGTGCAGAATTAGGTCCCATGTACAAGTATGTGAGTGAGGAATTTGGCTCATGCATATACGCTTGGACAAAAATTTTCCCATAGTTTTCTTTTCTCTAAGGTATTGAATGGGCCAACACTTGCGTCCTCATGTTTCAAACATTTCGGCCCCCCTGAAACATTTTGATTGCCTCTTACATTGACTAGAATTGCACAATACTATGTTCCAAATGATATCTTTTTCACTGGCTTCACATAATTTCAGAAGAAATCCTCTGCTTCATACCCTATGCCCTTATGTGTATGGCTTCTATTTTTACTTTGCTTCCTCCTCTGTTTTCCTTCTACCATTTCATCCAACATGTTTCAAATTTGTGTAGTTGCTTATATTTGAGGCAATCATACTTGAAACTAACAATACTTACTTTATTTAAAAAATATTTGTCTTGATGCAATTCCCAATTGCAAGCCTTGGGAAGAAGGAATAAACCCATGATGTAATCGGCAGAGTTGATGTGTTGATTCCACCCTTGTGGGACTTGAATCTTTATTTTATTATCTTCAAAAGTCAACAATAATAGAAACTGAAGGGTAGTCTTTCAACAGTAAAAGCTAATTGTTTTTTATGTGAATGAGACGATTTGAGAATAAACACCAGTGGTTGTTTTATTCCTGTTCTTTTCATTTCACAAGATCATCAGATATGTGCCGAGGTAACTTAAGATATGAGGGGTGTGTGTGTGTGTGTGTGTGTGTGTGTGTGTGTTTGTGTTTGCATTTTTTTTTTAATTTTTTTAACATTTATTTTATTTTATTTTATTTTTTTAATTTTTTTTTTCAACATTTA
>NW_024412433.1:16073148-16195278 GCF_014898765.1 Herpailurus yagouaroundi
GACATGGGGCTCGAACTCGCGGACCGCGAGATCGTGACCTGAGCTGAAGTCGGACACTTAACCCACTGCACCACCCAGGCGCCCCTGTGTTTGCATTTTAAAGTATTCGATGTTTACTGGTAAGTTAACAATGTGCCTTACTCAGGAAACCAGAGAACCTAGATACTAGATCAATGTCTCAGACAGAGAAGTCACCATGCTCTACGGGGTGGAGAGATGCCCATGAAGCTTGACTTCTTCTCATTGACAAAGTAAATTCAGATACCCAGTTTCTCTGGGGCAACTTGACTTTCAGGGGAAAATCCAGTCTCATGACTCTGCTTTCAGCTAAGACTCTACTGTAATCTCCTGGAAGGGTCATTGGTTTATGACGTGTAGACTTGAAGCCTGTCTCTTAAGTCCATTAGCTATTATCTAAATTAGCTTTTGCCTCGGACTTTTTCCTGCCTGGCTCACGTGCTCAGAGCTGGCCTTCAACTTTGTTTGACAAACCTTCTTCTGCAATCATTTCATATGCCTCCGTCTTGATCCTTGATCACCTGATGAAGTGGCAGGAAGGTCCGTCTCTCTCACCCACTGGTGCCGGTATCTGATTTTGGCCAGACTCCTGCCTGAACATTTGCTGCCAATGGTCAGTTTTTCCTGTTTTAACTGAGTATCTAGGCTTCTGGAACAGACCTCTTCTTCCACTCCCATACCCCACCCCCCCATCTTGAATTCTGATACTTCTGTAATCAAACGGAGTTTTATCTTTGTTCTTTGCTTATCTTGAATTGCCCCATGGCAAATCTCAGGCAAAGATTTGGGTACAAAAGTTAAGTGGGGAGATGATCTTAGGAAGCACAGAGAGGGAGTTAGGAAGGGAGACAGGGAGGAGAGGGGAAAGAAAAAAGAGCACATTAATTATTGGGGCCACTGCTGTGGGAAGATTCAGTCCTTGGGTGGGGGTCAAGGGGTCGGGGGACCCTCTGAGAGACTGTGGGAGAAACTGCCTCAGGATTATCCAACTAATGAGGTGCAAAAATTGAGGTACTTATCCACTCACCATCTCTCATGGTTTGAGGTTTACACTTAACTAGGTGTTAACTCCTGACATTTCCAGCCTGCCCTGTGCTCGCTCCTCTGGTCAGATAAAGTGCGCAGACAGACGGAAACAGGTGCTTGCGGTAAGATCCTGGCAGCATAATCAAGAAGGGTCTACCAAGCTGCCGTGACCTCTAGGGTGGACTGCATCAGACATGGGTGGGGTACTGGCAGCATCCAGGACACCGAGTCTCAATATTCCGTGCTTAAAAGAACCCATTAGAAGGAACTGTTGCTAGGAATCAGGAAGTGCTAGGGATGGAGAATTTCTTTCCTTGGAGGAGAGGGGATTGTCTTTCTGGATGGTCCTTTCCCATCAAAGCAGCATCTGAGGTTCCTCAGAGGTAACAAAATAGCCTTTTCCCCTGTGGGTGAGAGATAAGGAACATAAGAAACGGGAAGGAAAGTAAGAGTATAGAAAGGGTGTTGCAAAATGAGTAGCATTAGTTGTGCCTCCGTCCTACCCACAAAGTTCTGGCTATTCTGAATTATTCTGTAATTTGGTCTATGAGAATTCCTTCTGTTTTCTAAATTAAGTGTTGTACAAATGCCTCCAGCCAGACATTTTTATAAATGATGGGTCAGGTCCACTTTATTGCTGTTTGCGCTTCTCTTAACTCACATATATGTTAACTGGCTTGATGAAAGAAATCTTTTGCTTATGTCTTAAGCACAAAGACCAGCTCAGGGACTGAACCTGACATTCAGCTGAGCTGGACTCCTGTGCATACAGCAGAAAAATGAACAAAGGCTCCTATCAACTCTGTTTCTAATTCCGCGTTGGGGGAAGTATGGGTAATCTAAGTGAAACTCACATATGCATAGTTTATTTGTAGATATGGTTGTATAAGAGATTTGTAATGAGTTGTATATGCTTAATTTGAATGCTTGGTAAATTTTGGTTATACGCTTATGCATATGGTATGTGCATTAAGCCATTCCAAGGGTTTGCCTTTGGTTACAAAGTCTCAGCTTAAGAACTCTGGCAGGACAGACCCTGCTACACATCTGGTTGTTTCTTTGTTCCCAGGCAGTGACTAATTTTGATCAGATCTACTTGTACCTCCTACCTTCCAAGTAAACAGAAGATAGACTCCAGAATATAAATCCCAACACTGGTATTTATCGAGTGAAATTTAAAATTCCCCTACAGGTCATAGGTTCTCAGCATTCTGTGCTGGAAATGAACTTTCGAAAGATGAAGAAACAGAGGCTCATGGAGGAAGAGTGATTTAGCAGAGGTCATAGAGAAAATGGCTTATCTTTAACTTGTATATAATTTTGGTGATACAGTTGCTTTGTTGATAATAGACTATCACAGGTTTGAGTAATGCTAGTGTCTGGCCTCATGTAAAGTTAAGACTCATTTATGGATTCCTTTCAACACAGTAAAAGCTATTGCAGTCATAAATTTCCTCAACGGTGACAGCAGCTGTGTAAGACAGTAGTAAAAATTCTAACATCAATCTCTCTCTTTTTTTCTGAAGATCTCAGTACTTTATGGACTTTTAAACCATCCTTTACAAGTTGAACTGAGGCCATATGGCAGTAGCTTTTGCTTAGAAAGCAGCCAGTGACAAGAAGAGCCTTGATCGATGCACATTAAGGAAAAATGCTGGAAGAAACGGAAGATTAAGAGCTGTTAACTTGGGGAAGGGGTATTTATAAGAAGCTTTCAATCCTGGCCAGGAGATGCCGTGAAGGAATGACTCCGTTGGCAATTGGCAAAAAGAAATATGAGGCTAAAAGTCATAGTAAACACTCTTTCTTTGTTTCTCCCCGAAGAGTGCCAACACATTTTTAATTCTCAACAGATACATTATACCTAGAGCTAAACAAGGCACAGATTTATCTTTCTGGGAATAAGTATGTATTAACTCTGTAACAGTCTGGAGAAGGATTGAATCATTTATTCCATGGTCAGTAATAAACAAAAACACACAAAGGGAAAATTATTCCCCTGCACACCATAGACCTCTCACTGTCTGCTTTTGTTTAATAACTATTAACGTTCATAACTATCAAAGTTTTCTGACTTCTTGTCAGAAAAGAGCACTGCATCATAGTTACAATGTATCCAAACAAATATGACAGATTTCTTTGATGCAATGGTAATGTGTTTCAGAAACGGATTCCTTAATGGATTATAGGCTTCTCTTTTCCTTTGTCACATTCGAAAAGCTGAACAAAGTATTTAAAATACAACATGCTAATGACAAACACCACATCCATAAGGTAAGCAGGAAAACAAAGGATCTCATATTAAGGCACAAAAAATGTGTTGATGACTTCAGTTCAACAAGGGAAGATAAAATAAACATAGAGCTGTAACTGATGATTTAATCTAATTCATCTTTAAAATCCATGCAATAGTCAAGAGTTAAAGACACCTGCCACCGGGATGCTGAAATCTGAGAAAATGTTACTTGCCCTTGATGGCAAGGAGCTAATTTAATTGCAATTACTGCACAAGATTTGTTGAATGACAGTCTAATAAACTCTGCTGAGGTAAATATCATATGATTACAAATATAATTTCTGATTTTCCCTGCTTGAAGTAGATGAATGACAGAATTAAATGCCATTTCCTAAACATTTAACCAGCAGCCATCATCACAGCTGTTTATAAGGTCTTTAGTCTGTTTTCTGATTGGTGACTCAGAAGTCAGAAAGCCATAGACCTGTGTCTATTTACATGCCTGAAAAAGTCATTTCTCTCCCCTGGAGGAAGGAGGAAGGAAGGAAGGAAACACATTTTCCCGAGCTCTTCGACTATGAGATCAGTGGCATCAGAAGATGATCAGAATGGAAGTGATATGGTTTAGAGTAATATGGATGTTTATGTTCAAGGTTGAATCTAAATGTTGGTGCGCAAGTGTGAGGTTGAGAGCCAAGCTAAGCGATGAAACCGAACTTCATCTTCCATCTTCCAGTTCCTTTCAGTCAAAGAATATTTCCTGGATAGCGGAACAGTAAACGGGTACCCATTTTATGGATACTGACATAGTTAAAATTTATTTGAATTTACTTGAGTCTTCAATCACAAGGAGACTTGGAATTGAATTTTTTGGAAATCACACCTAGCTGTATTGCCAGAGAGGAGGCGTAGTGAAAGAGCAGGAAGTCAATGGGAGAGCGTGGTTGGTTTCCTGCCTTGATCAAATTAGCCTGGTGACCCTAGAAGACACCCCTGTGAGCACAGAAGTCGGCTTGTCTCTAGAAAGTATTTACTCTGGGATAATATGGGATTTCTGTCTATAGAAATCTGCACCATTAGATCATTGTTTTGGCTAAAAGAGAATGGATGGTGTATTAGTTTGCTAAGGCTGCATAACAAAGTACCATAGACTGGGTGGCTTAAATAACGTATCTATCGTCTCACTCTCCTGGAGGCTAGAAATCCAAGATCAAGGTACCAGCAGGATTATTTCTTTTGAGGCCTCTTTCCTTTGTCTTACAGGTCTATCTTTTCACTGTGTCTTGACATAGTCTTACCTCTGTGTCTATCTGTGTTCTCTACTCTCCTCTTCTTAAAAGTACCAGTCATATTGGATTAGAGACCATCCAAAGACCTCCTTTTAGCTTAATTATCTCTCTAAAGACTCTATTTCCAAATATAGTCACATTCTGTGGTACTGGATGTTCAGCATATGAATATTTGGGGGCACAATTCAGACCACAGGTGTTGGGTTATGGAAGTTTTATTGAGGCAACTTGGTTGCCTGAATAATGATACTTTGTGTTGTGGGGATATTGAGAGAGGTAAGTGGAGAGTTAAGATAGAAATTTAATTAATTAAAAGATTTTCTATTGAGGGAAATGGTTACTTTAACCCTTGTCCCTAGATTTCCTCCCTAACACACAGCCCTGTCCTTTGAGTGCCTCCAGAAAGAGGAAGTAGCATAACAGAGTTGTCATGGACCCCTGTGCCACCTATGGAATAAATATGTCATCAGTACCATGGGAAGTCATGTCTTGTCATGGTTGTCACGATGGGGAAAATTTTTATCACTTCCCTGATTATGAGTTTCTAAGAAGGGAAGGTGGCCAGTGCTCCTAGTGTAGTTCTGTTTTCCCACGTCTAGCCGGCTGCTAAGCCATCAGCCCTTGGGTTGATGCTTGGGAAGTTTCTTTATTAACTAAAGCACATGTGTTTTAGGAGAGAGCTCTGCCTTGACCCTGCTTGCCTCCCAGTAACTGTGTTACCAGACCAAAGTGGACCCCCTCCTCGGTGAGCTATAAATAGAGACCACACCAGGTGGAGATGCCTCACAAAGTTGTACAAATAATGAGACCACCAGGAATAATTTCCAAAGCCATGACTCTCTGAACAGGGTTGAGCAGGCTCCTTTTATTGAGGCTTGGGGATGAATATTCAGAGGGGGATTTTAACATTATAATGAAGCTGAGGTAGCTGCTTGCCACTTTCTGATTCATCTGCAGGGGTCCTCCTCAAATATTTCTTGTCTTGGTCCGGCAAGGGCAAGCCGCTGTTAGGTAGTTTCTAAAAGAGGAAATTGGCAGTTAGGCAGAAGCTTCTAGGAGTTTCCTGAGTTCAGGGGGTCAATCCTGAGTTTAGAAGGTCAAGTTGTCTCTCCAGTGACAATTGTTTCATCAAGTCATTTGTATTGGATTAGATAATTCTTTTATTAGATAAAATGAAATAAAATTCTTTTATTAGATAAATTGTGCGTTTATCCATAGAGATTTCCACTCAAATCTGTAGTTTGCAAACAAGACTGGCTTAAATAGTCTGATAAGTAGGTTCTTTTAGTAATAACTTTCTCATAGTTTTCCGTTCCTTAACTCTTTAAAAAATTTTTTTTAATTTATTTATTTATTCTGAGAGAGAGAGAGAATGAGCAGCGCAGAGGAGAGACAGAGAAAGAGAGAGAATCCCAAGAAGGCACCTCACTGAGAGTGCATAGCCCGATGCAGGGCTTGAACCCACGGTTTGTGAGATCATGACCTGAGCCAAGATCAAGTGTAGGACGCTTCACCGATGGAGCTATCCAGGCGCCCCTCTGTCCCTTAAGTCTTAAAATCGAATGGGATTTCTAGCTCTGGGCCATGCTGTCAGGACTCTACAAAGCAACGTTTCCAGGTGCTTATTTTAGGATTTACATTAAGGGTGACTTTTAGGTCACCTATATAATATACTTAAAATACTTCTTCCCATAATGAAGGTTAGCAGTAATACAGATGTGGGAAATGTTAAGGTTATCCAATCTAAATATGTTTGAGTTACCTTGCATAACTTGAACTTGAATAGCTCTTCACGGTGTATAGGACTTAGGGTTGGTAAAGAACATTTGCATTACTTGTTTGGAGACTCATAGCATCCATAGGGGTGGGATGAAGAATTTTGCAGATGAAGGCATTTTGCTTCAGAAGTCAGATGATTTATCCAAAGTAATCTGTCTATTATTGAGTGGAGGTACCATGAACTTGGTACCATGGCTCCACGTTCAGTGGTCTTTCTATTTCCTTGTGTTTGCAGAAAACTACGTCAGTCATTGAAACCTGATTTACTGTGTAGGAGAGCATTTTTCTTTGACTACTCACAGTAATTGACATAATGTGTTAAAGAAGACTGACTTAACCTAAGTTCCTCCTAATATAGTGAAAAGAATCATCCTAGGCCTTTCATCTTCATTTGTAAACTTTAAAGATAATTTCTGTGCCTATTTCTCAGGGTACTGTAAAAGAATGATATAAGGATACTCAAGTCTTAAAGAAAATTAAAACTATTTTCCTTTATTTTTGTTTGGGTATACCTTTTTTTATAGTTAATATGGTTGGGAATAAATAATCATATTCAAAAGGAAAAAAAAGCCTAATATTTTACGGGGAGCAGGGGAAGGCTCAGAGAGCCCTGGAGGAAGAAAAATGAATTGGAAAGATGACTCCATTGGAAGTAATAACTTCTCAGAATTTATAGAACGGTTTGTCAAAATCACTTATTATTCACTCGTTTAATAATTTCCTTGCCCAATTTCTTTTTTTCTTCACAAACTTTCCTTCCCAGATTTTCTGTAGCTCTCAGAAGCACCCTACACTTTGTACTATGGTTTATTTTCAGTAGTTTGACCTAGGTGCATGTGATAGGGCTCGGCCCTGACCTGAGATGAGAACCCATGTTCTTCTACAGGGTCCAGGCTCTATCCAGAATATCTGGATGTTCCTGATTTAGATGTTCACTTATATCTGACATTTTCCTGATTCTAATATTATTTTCCTCCTGTGTGAACAATTTTCTTTTCTGAGATTTTTAGTCACATGTACAGTTTCTTTGAAGGCATCCTAAGAGGCATCAGGTACCAAGCTCTCTCAATGTTTTATGTGTTCCCCTCTTCATTTTTTTTTTTTTTTTGGTTGCATGATATTTAAAAGTTGGTGTCCTCAGGTTGTTTAGGTTGAAGTGTACAGAAGCCCAATTCAAAATAACTTAGGCGAAATAAGAACTTGTTAGTTCATGAAGCTAGGATGCCTGAGATCAGGTGGGTCTTACTTTACGCAAGGTTGAAGTTGGGGTTTCAGATGAAGGTGAAGGTGAACTGAAGTTCATTCACTCTCTTTTTTCCTCCTGTATCAGTTGTGTTTACCTCGGTTTGGCTTCTGTTCTAATTACTATTGCCACAAAACAAAATACCTCAAGCTCTCCACTACATGCCTGGTGTTCTGTGGGTCAAAAATCAGAAAGGGCACAGCAGGGATGACTTTTCTCTGCTGTATAATGTCTGGGGACTCAACTGGAGAGAATCTGGAGTTCTGAGGGCTGGAATCATCTGCAGGCACATTCACTCACACGGATGGTGATTGGTGCCAGTGGTTGCTGGGAAATCAGCTGGAGCTGTCAGCCAGAACACTAACATGGATCCTTTCCCTGTGGCTACTTGGCTGGGTTCCATGAGCAAGCATCCCACGTGAACCAGGTAAACCTGATTTGCCTTTTACCTCCTAGTCTCTGAGGTCACACAGTGCTGCTTCTACTTTCCATATTCAGGAGAAGGGAACGTAGACCCCGTTGCTTCATAGGAGGCATGTCATAGAGGAGCATGTGATGAGAGACATTTTTGTGATCATCTTTGAAAAAATATGATCCACCATGGCTTCATTCTCAGCCTGGTTCTGCCCACATGCGGTAAGGAAGGTCCACAGGAGCTCTGGCCATACATGGTCCTAATGCTGGAAATCTCTGAAGGATAAAGACTCTATCTTCCAGTATCATTGTCAAGTCAAGCCCCCCCCCCCAAAAAAAAGGGGCTCTCATTGGCCAGCCTGGGTAACATGTCTCTGGCTGAGAAGTAGGGCCACTGACATTAGATTCTGAGAAGGCTACAGTGAGCCAGGGGTAGTCAATTCCCAAAAGGAAAACAGTTCTTTTGACACCAGAAGAAGGCCTACTGGCAGACAATAACAACCAATGTTCACTACAATTGGTTTCCTTAATCACTAAATATACGCTGTTCCCTCTTTCTTACGCTAAATCGACTTGTGCGTGTCACCACCGGACCCCTGCCCAGACCTACTAATTCACAAACTTTGGGGACTGGGGTGCGCAGCACTGTTTTGTTTTATTTATTTATTTTTTTTAAGTTCTTATTTATTTTGAGAGAGAGTGAGAGCGGGGGAGGGACAGAGAGAGGGAGAGAGAGAGAATCCCAAGCAGACTCCGCACTGTGAATGCAGAGCCGAACATAGGGCTCTATCCCATGAACCACAAGACCGTGACCTGAGCCGAAACTGAGAGTCAGGAGCTCAACCGACTGAGCCACCCAGGTTCCCCAGCCCTCTGTTCTTTTAACATGGTCTTCAGGTGATCCTGAAGCAGGCTAAAGCTTGAGAACCACTGCTCTAGATGCTCCAAAGAGTTTGTTGAGTGTTGAACGGGCAAAATGTATCTCCCAGAACTTTCTGTAAAGAAGTCCTTTGGCCAGATGTTTGGATTGCCTGGGCATTGGACATTTGTCTGTCTAGTTAAAAGAGAACACTCCGTCAGGGATGATAGTTGCTACCGGCAGAACTGGAACCAGGACCGGACATGGACGCCCTGCCCCTCTGATCCACTGTGAATGGAGGCAGGGCCTTCCAGGGGCGGGCAGGGAGAGGGGGCAGACAGGACTCTTCTCCTGGTTATGCATAGGACCTGCAACTGTGTTTAGACCAGCTATGCCAGGAGCCAGCAGCACTAAAAGCAATGGAAGGAAATGTTGCTTGTCCTTAAATTTACATTTTCTTTTCATCATGTTGACATGAACGCAGTATAGCAAAAAGATAACTCATTCCAAATAGCACAAGATGTTTCCTCTATGCACCCCAGCCCCTGTGCCTGTATTTGTGAAGAGACACATGGACACAAAAGCACATGGGGCCAAATTATCTCCTGTTTCCACATGTACAACTACTAATGATTTCAATGGGAGTGGCCCATAATAACCAAGGGTAGGATTTGGCCCATGCGATTTAAATTGAACTAAAGCCCAATTTGTAATACTTTAGTTGAAAACCAGCAGTGATTATAAGACTAGCATGTGATTAAAGCTTCACCTTCAAAATCTGCTGGCCAGAAATAAAAAAAAGTTTAAAAAACCATTATGTATTTTTTTTTTCAACTTGTAGTAAAGGATGAATTGTTAAAACTTCCAGCCTAAGAAAAGAATGAAAGTATTGGGGGAAATTGGATATTCAGGGTGACTGTTTTTCATTACTCTGCAGCTAATGAAAAAACGTGAGACTTCAAATAGGATTGTGCTTTCATTGTTTCTATTTCCCCAAAAGGACCTTCGCCACGATTTCTGAGACAATATCTACAATTCTTTTTCTGAAGTCAGTCTAATCCTAGAAAACATTTTATGAATTTGCAAATTCTTCAGTTTTAATGATTACGATTTTTCATTATTATTGTGCCATAAGTGATCCAGCAGTTAGTAGCTTAGAACAGCCATTCATTTTGCTTATGATTTTGTGGGGTAGAAATTCACGGAAGGCTCACTTGGCCATTTTTTTCCTGCTCCACCGGGCATTAGCTGGGATGTGGTGCTGAAGGGTCCACTTCCAAGATGGCTTCTTCACTCCCTGTGATGCCCCTCCCTCCCTCCATGGCCTCTCCACATGGCTTGGGCTTCACACGGCATGGGAATCTCAGGGAACTCTCTCTTCTTTCCCACTGGCTGTTTTCCAAAAGACATGCTAGTTAATGCTTCGCCTAAAACTGGGACATCACTTCTATCATATTTATTGGACGAAGCAGTCACAGGATCCACCCAGGCTCACAGGGAGGGACACCAGATTCTGCCTACTGATGGGAGAATGACAAGGTCCCAGTGTAAATGCATGTGGGGGATGGGAGATAGCATTGTGTCTATCTTCGATACACATTCTCGATACCTGAATTAGCTTAATATGTCTTTATTTTGACAGCCATTACAAACTTTTGTACCCTGTTTGTGATTCCAGGTTCTGTGGCCACAAAAACCAAATAGCATATCATTTCCTATTGTTAAACATACCGAAACCAATCATTCTTTATGCAAAGGAAAAGCTGTAGTCATATTTAGGTGTTCACTTAAAATTACTAGATTATGAAAGTATAGATTACTCTTTTCATATGCTAATTGGAAATGTGAACAAAAATAAGTAGGCTGACTTTGGAATCATGAAAGTTGTTCTGCCCAGTTACCCTATTTTATAGATAAGATGATCTGATGAGATTGCTAAGCACACACAGCTAGTTTATCTTAGTTTGGGTCTCTCCTAAGGCAGACTTTAAGATGGGGACTTGATTTGGGAAGTGATCACAGACAGCAGGTGTGAGGAAATAGGGAAAGGGACTGGGAAGGAGGAAATCCAAGAAAAGCAAGTCAATTAGTGGGTTACTCAGGTGGGCAACTGAGGCTTTATCACACTGGGGACCCCCCGCCCCCCCAAAAAAAGACCGCATGAACGCACCTCAGCAATGTGCTGCCGGAGGATGGAGAGACTGTTTGTTTATCCACTTGCCTTGGTGGGTGCTTGCCTCTGACTGAGACTTTAGCTCCTGCTTATAGTTGAGCAAGTCTTTGTGATGCCCGATAAATCTTTTAGAAAGAGAAGAGGGACCCTGGTCCTTGTGTGGAGAAGTTGATTGTACTGGAAACTGTCCAACAGACCAGCTGGTGAAGTCAGGTGTGTCAAGGGGGTGTGGGAAAGGGCATAAATGGCATCTGCTACATGGTTGAAACTGGACCAGTTGGTAGAATGGATTTTGAAGTGTTATAATCACTAGCATTCTGGGGGCACTGACTATATTCCAGGTGCTTTACATGTATTTAATTGAAGCATCATAACCATCCTATGGAAGAAATATTATATTACCCCTTTTTGATAGATATGGAAACTAGGATTCACAGATGTTTACTAAGCCTCCAATGGCTTTGGAGAACCACTGATCTGCTTTCTGTCTCTATGATTTTGCTTTGCTAGAAATTTCCTATAAATGAAATCTTACTACATGTGGTATTTTATGTCTGGTTTCTTTCACTGGGCTAAATGTTTCCAGGTTCATCCATGCTGTTGCATGTATCAGTAGTTTGCTCCTTTTTGTTTTAGGGGTAAACCACATTTATTTATCCATTGACCAGTTGATGGGCATTTATATTGTTTCCAGAGTTTATCTAGCTATTATAAATGATGCTGTACGAAAATTTGAGTAAAAGTTTTTACTTTTCACTCCTCTTGAGTAAACACCTAGTGGTAGAATTGCTGGGTAAATGCTAAGTATATGTTTAACTTTTTCAGAACCTGTTTTCCAAAATAGCTGTATCATTTTATATTCACGTGAGCAACCTGGGTGTTGGAGCTTCTCCTCATCTTTACCAACACTTGGTATTGTTGGTAACTATTTCAAGGGGTGTGTAGAGGTGTTTCCTTGTTGCTTTAATTTTCATTTCCCTAATGACTAGTGATATGGAGCATCTTTTCATATACTTGTTAGTTATTTGTATATCTTCTTTGGTGAAATGTCTCTTCAAACCCATTTTTTACTTGGTTGTTGGTTTTCTTCTTAAGGCTTAAAGGACCATAATATTTCTAACGCTCTTCTGTTTGTGGCTTTTCTTTACCATTGCATAGGATTGTCCCTTGAGTGATAGTTAGATAATGTTAATACCTTAAGTGGCCTTGGAGATCATTTTTACTATTTCCTAAAGTGGTGTTCCAGGGAAGAAGGTTCCAGAAGCTGTGAAAAAGTTTCTTTGGTTAAAGAAATATGGAGAGACGTGCTTATACTATCCCTCACCCGAGAGGGTCATAATATATGGCCCTATATTAAAGGCCCTGAGAAGTTCTGCAATAAAAATGTATTCGCTCCTTGACCCCAAATCTTTTAAACTTACCTGAGCACAGATCACATCAACAATTAAGATTAGTGATATTAGCATATATTTGTAAAGTAGAGTTTGAGCTGTGTTCTATGGATCCAGTTAATAGATGAACAATGAAAAGAGGAGGTCCAGAGAGTGTAAATGATTTGCTCAAGTTAGTAGCAAAGTTGCTGGGGAAGAACATAGTTTTCTTGATACCCATCTTGGACCTCTTTCTGCAGTGTCCCCTTGGGTTGCCACTAGCTACTGCCAAGACTAAAAGAAAAGTCAACAAGTGAGGCTGGAATGTATATGATCAATTCCAGCCAGTGGTTTGGCATAGGGTGACTGAAGCTTCTTTAATAGAACTGATTCTAACACAGGAAAAACTTGGGCCTTCCTCGGCTTCCTCTTTTTCCTGCAAGATTCTTTAGTATATTATTTCAGTAATTGCTTATTTATATCGGGTATGTAACAGGCAATGCCTTAGGGACTAGGGGTACAGGAGTGAAGGAAGCATAGTCTCTGTGTTCATGTGGTCAGTTTGAGGATAAACGTGTTCCAGAAGTAAATGGATAGATAATGTCAGGCCACATAGTGTTACGTGCTATGAGGAAAAATAAAACAGGGTGGGGGAAAAGGTATAATAAAGAGGGAGTGATTTTAGTAGTCTTGGATGAAAGGAGGGAGATAGTTATGTGACCATCTCTGGGAAGGAAGCTGAAAGCATGCTAATGGGAAATGGAAAATCCCAAGCCTGGAGTGGGGTTGGTGGGTTTGCATGGGGCTAAATGGAGTGACAGGAAGAAGGGAGGAAATGAGTAAGGTTGGGTGGGGGATTCGAAGAATTGTAAGATGCAACCATTGGCCCCCAGGAGTTTATAATTACGGCAGTTTAAACATATGAAAACAAACTCTAGAATTGAATTCAGTTCAGAAATGTCTTTTTCTACATAAGGTTTTCATGGAACTGATTCATAGTGGTTCCAAAAACAGGTGGCATGGGGAGGAAAGTTTTAGATACTTTTGGGAACCACATACGCTTATCTTGGAGATTCTCAATGTACGTGCATGTGCACGTGGTTCTGAGAGGTTCAACAATGAAGAAATACCTTGGCTTTGTTTAATTCAACATACACCAAAATATTTTATTGTGGAGATCTTGTGTTTCGTAAAAAATGTTTACCGGTATTCTGAGTGACAGTAATATGCGGCCGTCTATTTGTAAATTGGTGACCTCCTCTTTGATGATCAGACTTCTCAGGAATTAGTTTCTCCAGTGTCCTATAAACATATTCTTGTTCTCTTCACAGAAGGTGTTAAATGCAGCACACTCGATGTGCACTACTAAGTTCACGGCAACAGGAGAGTGTATTAGGAGTTTGAAAAGTTTTACCTTTATTTAAAATGATTCAACTGACACTTTTTACTTTGAAGTATTCCCCACAGTTTTATCATGTCAGCTGCAAAGATCGAACTTAATAAAGATGAGAAATGGATAGCCTTACTAGATCCCGGCTCAGCTGTTTGGGTAGCTCTTCTAAAAGTCTAGTCTTCTGATTTATGATTTGTCTGAAACGTAATAGTTTTAGAGTCCATCATAACAACATTGTTAAAATGCTAGATAAATTCCACCATGGGTATCAGATGAGAAATGTATCCTCTATAAATAATATACTTCAAGACACACACAAAAGATGGAATTCACATGAAATTTTATGTGCTTCAGAATGAAATAATCCCTGATTCGTGTAGCAAGACCATAAACAATACTGTACGCATATTTATGGAACAAAGTTGTGAGACTTGGCACACTGCCCCCAGCAGTGGTGCCTCTTCTGAAAATGGCAATAAAGTCCACCTGTTCTGACTCCAGTAGACCTTCTGCAAAAGTAAAGTGGGCCAATGAAGCCCTGAGGCTGCCTTTAATGTGTAGCCTTCAGAAATTGCTCTCATTACCTTGTACCCCACATCACAGAAAACCCAGCAGCTCCAAACAGATTTATCCGGGGTAAGAAGACAAATGAGTAAGAAGCTAGTCAGCCAAGTCAACATCCTGCTTCCCTTCCCAGGTACTTCTTCCTTAGTCAGATCGTAATGGGTCACTGTGTGGTCTCTGCCTGGGATCTTCTGGAACGATGGTTATAAAGCATTGGGCTTTCCTGCCTGGGGCCTCACGGAGGGGTGTGTCTTCATAAAGGTGACCACGTGGAACATCTTCTGAACTCATGCAGCTGAAAGAGCACGGCCTCAAGAAAGCAGAGACTTGGATCTCCGGTAAGACACCGGATTAAGGAGTTGTGTGATATCAGGAAGGCCACATCTTCTCTCCAGACTTCAATTTCCTTTTCTGAAGGGAACTTCTGAGTTCTGAAAGCTCTGTGATTCTTTTTTTTTTATTTTTTTTTATTTTAGTGTTTATTTATTTTTGAGAGAGAAAGACAAAGGGAGAGTGGGGGAGGAGCAGAGAGGGAGACACAGAATCCGAAGCAGGCTCCAGGCTCTGAGCTGTCAGCACAGAGCCTGATGTGGGGCTCGAACTCACGAACCGTGAGATCATGACCTGAGCCGAAGTCGGACGCTCAACCGACTGAGCCACCCAGGCGCCTCTGTGATTCTACATTTTTTAATGCCAAAATTATTTTCAGGTTATTGTTACTTTAAATGGTTTAAAGGCTAAGTAAATACAAATGGTTAAGAAATTCTGTTTTGGCAAATGTTTCATGTTTCTATATTCAATATTGCACATTTTTGAACCAGAAATCAAAAGTGCCAAATCATTATTGCACTATATCACCCTTTATATTTATAAGCCTTATGGGAATTTAAAAGTACCTACTCATAGATCGATATCAGTCTCGAGATTTTTGGATAGCCTGTTCTTCCAGCTCTCAGTGGGACATGGAGATAGTTTACTTTTCCCATTTCTTCCAAACTGGGGCCACATGGCCTTCTCTCTCAGTGCCTGTTGGAAGAAAACGGTTTTTTAATCTATGAGAGTTAATTGCCATCAAGGTTGGTCTTTTCTTCTGCTGAAACGAGTCCACTTTTCTTCGTCTCAGCTTTTCCAAAAGGCCGGCCTCGTCTAATTAGCCTTGTAGAGGGAAGGGCCTGTGTGCCTAAAATGCCTGTGTTCCCAGACTTATCTGTTACCTCTCGACATCCTCTTGGTTGCTTTCATGTCTACCCCTATTCTCAACAGGTAATCTATGTTTTTTACATTGTGTGTGTGTGTGTGTGTGTGTGTGTGTGTGTGTGTGTGTATGTGAGAGAGAGAGAGAGAGAGAGAGGGAGAGAAGGGAGAGAGAGAAGAGAGAGAGCGCACAACCTGGCACCAGCATCCTCTGAGCTGTGTCTGCCCTCCGGGGTCAGCTTCATGACCTTCTTACCTGAGACACTGAGGTTATCCAGGTGGAGACTGGCCATGATGGAAGGTTAGATGATTAAATCACTTTATAATGAACATCTTTGAGCCCTTTGGCTGCTTTGTAAATGTTTTACTGTTCCTTGACTTCATTTTCTGTTGGCATAGCTCTGTTTTATTAGAAATTGCTGAGGAAGTGCACTGCCCGTCTTGGTGCCATTTTGGTTGAATTCACGTCCTTAGGGCAAGGAAGGTCTCTGGTAATATTGATGAACTTGTCGATGTTAGGATGAGCACCTCTTTTTGTCCTGCCTCATGCTTACGGGATGCAGGAGACGTGGGTAAGACCGAAGCTCCTGTTGCTCGCTGGCCCACTTCCATTTGTCTCCAGGGGGTGAAGAGGGGCTATCTGATGGGTTAGTTTGGGAGAAAGAACATGCTGCAGGCTTTTCTTTCTTTTTCTCTGTTTTTCTGTCTCTCGCCCTACTTTTTTTTTGTGTCTATTGCCCGGCAGCGACAGTGCATTCTGGTCTATTGCTGGCCAGAGGTTTGTATTTGCTCAGCTCCAGGGACCAAAGAAACGGAAAAGCCTGTTAAATTCAAAGGGAGAAAAGTAAATTCAAAGGTGAAGAAGTCTCAACACTTTCAGTCATAACTTTAAAGCCACATCCTCTCATCTAGCCTTGCTGCCTTCCTCGCTTTCTAAGCTAATATTGATCTCCAAATATCTGATTCCTATGTCTTTCTTTTTTCTCTGAACTCTGGAGAAGTGGGATCATTGGCACTTGGTCCCTTTGACTGAGTCTCAGTTTGGAGACATAAGGGATTTTCTGCTCCTAAGTTTCCCATTTTTTGGAACGTTTCATAAAACAGAAAGAAACTTCCAGAAACTTTTTACAAATGCAAAGTAGATTAGCTTTCAGAACCAATTAAGACAAATAACAATGACACTAGGAAAGTTTACTTAGCAACACAACAATCCTCAGAATGGAATGATTTAATCATGTCCACAGAAGATGGAAATGGGAATAATGACCCAGCCTCACAGAAACGTCTAACGTGCATAAACATATGTCCTTTTGGCCTGTAGTTTTCCAGTAATCAGTTTCTGGTTCTTACCCACCTGTGCAACAGTAGGGATTAGTGGAAAACTTTCAATTACACATCATACCACACGCGTGCCATGTGGGAAATGTAGCATATAAAAAAACAATTTCTAGCTTTCAAAACAAACATACAAAGGGATATTATACAGGGTAATTATGGGAAATGGAAGAGAGACCATAATGGTATGGATGTCTGGGGAAATGTGATGTTAAACTGAACAGAGAGAGAACCGGCATTGGACAAGGGAGGTCATCCTTAAGTGGCCAACTAGTTGAGTTAAGGACTCTAATCCTCTTCAGGATCACCTGTAATATGCACAGGTTTTTCATTTTGAATATTTCAGAGGCAAAAATATCTCACATACAATATTATGCTTCAGTGATATTTTGATTGTTTGACCCCTCAAGAAAATGTCAGCTGGTGAAGGTTTCTTGTTGTAGATTGTTTCTATGGAACTTTAAGTTGACCTAAAAAGGTCTAATCTTTATTAAGCTGGGACCGTTTTGGAAATGGAAGTGTAGTGTTTTCAAAAATTTCACTTGTTTTTCAAATGCGGTAACATTTCTTACAATTATAAAGATATGTATGAATGGAAAGAGTTCCAAAAGTTTTGAGTTTTCTCATAAATATTTTACATGGCTACAGATAGAATATTTTCCTTTCTCTGGTGATCCTGGCATAACTTTTCAGTCCCTGGAAAATAAAGAGGAGACTAAAAGCATTGGGGGTGGCGGGGGTGGGGGGAATATCTTCTCTGGTTGTGTAGGTCAAGAAGGCTTTATCCAGGCTGTTTCTGATAGCAGGTCCCAGGTGAGTGTCTTTTTAGTTGGAGAGTGAATTTTTGTCCCTTGATCTGGCACCTCCTCGTCTGCTGGCTGAAACTCTTTCCTGTGCACCTGCAAGAAAGCCCAAGAAAGTAATTCACAGTTGTTCTTGGACTTCTTGGAAAATTCACAACAGCTTGATTTTAAAAACATGGCTGCTGGAGTGCAGCCTGATTGTGAAGTGTTTTTAAGGTGCTATGATATGCTTTGCAAGCCCGTCACGTTAGGCACAAACATCAGTAAAAAGTTCAAAACGGAGCTGTGCATAGGTAGAAAGCAAATATTTGAAAAACACTAATAAAAAGCTAAAAGTAATTGGGTGTGTGGGGAATTGTGTCTGGGACTGCCTTCCCTTACTATTCGCAAAAAAATTTTACCAGACTTAAGAAGAAAGTAGAGTTAATGTGCTTTTACTGATGTTTCCCTAGCAGATTCCTTTACAGTCAACTCAAATGAGTCATGCGTGTTTGAATGCAAAATACAATCTGTACATGAGGAAACTTGTGTTCTTCAAGGGAGCATGTATCTTTGGGAGAGGTGCATGTTGAAGAGAGAAGCAAGAAGGCGGTGTCTACTTGCACTGAGATGGTCGTTGGTGTGAAAGGCATTGCTGATTTGCTCCCCAACTTCCACTTCACCTTTCCCAACTGAATGGCTGTAGTTGGTGTAGGACTGGTTCCCCCCCACCGCCCCCAACTTCTTGGGTGGACCCTGAAGGGCCTGGACTGAGAGTAATTCTTCCACATGGGTTGCTATAGTTGAGTGGTTCACATTTGGGTATGTGACTAGTAGAGTGAACTCAGGGCTTTCGTTTAACAGTAGCCAGAGTAGAAACGCTCTCTCTCCTAAACAAGTGGGTCTATGGATGAGAGGCCTGGAATTGCCATTGCCATTTTGTTACCATAGGAGGGGAAGCCAGCTTGAATATAACCCAACTAGGATTGAGCCAGCCAATGCATATTATTTTCTTGGCCATTGGAATTAGTTCAGAGGTGGATTCATTATTGGAGTTGGTCCTTAATGGAGAAGCTAGTGACTTTTGTTCCATGGTTTCAAGGACGTAAGTTCTCACTTCCTCTGGGTGATATGGTATGAGAATCTGAAGCCATTTTGCTGCAACGAAGGAAACTGACCTGAGGACGCTTCCATGAGCCAGCATGTGGGGGAGGCAGAGTCTGGCCAACTGTAGAGAAATGGGGCTGAAATCTTGACCGAACTTCTCCTGAAATTTTTCACTTTCCTTAACTTGGAATTTTGTGCGTCAGTATTTTCTGTTACAGATAAATTAATTGGTTGAGTTGGAAACACGAGTTGATTTCAATACACTTGCATCCATGGTATTCCCCAAAGAAGAGTCGATATGCTATATGGTTAATGCTATCATACCCCCGAAAATTAATTTTTTAAAGTGTCCTAAGAGCAGCATTAACATGTAGAAGACAAAGTACAAGAAAACATGCAAATTTAAATCTACACCTTCACTATGTAGGTCAAATGTCACAGTCACTTAGTTTCAACTGATTTCCTGGAGAAAACACAAAAGCATATAATAAGAATCAGATGTATTGCAAGTTGCATACAACTAATTGGATTCAACAAAATCTTGGAGATGTTTCTGCTTGTTTTTTGAGCAATCCAACAATTTAGTCAAAATAGAAACTGTCTTCTTTCAATTCAGAGCAACAAATGAAAAATATACAGTACAACATAAGAAAACAATGCAATTTTGTTCAGTTGAAAGATACACACACATACCAAGAAAAACTCCACACATATATACACAAACACACAGAAAAAAATTATACAATGACACACACACACAAATAATTTACCCAAACACAAAACTAAGCTGTCTCGCATGCTAAAATCCATGGGTACCAATATACAAAAGCAGGGTATCTGCCCTATCTCAGCAATTACAGTTTGCTCTAAAGTGACAATCCAAATAATTGAAATATCCAATGGTTATTAAATGTATGATAAATACTTTAATATTTGCATGCTTTTCCTTCTTAAAAAAAACAGCAAAAAATCAAAGGACAAAGCCATTGTATAAAATTGTTCTTCTTGAACAAATCAAACCCTAATGTAAAACTAATGGATTTAGAAAGTGCCTTGAGCTTTATTTTTTTATTAAAAAAAAAAAAAAACAACATCTAAGACCACAAGGCAGGAAGAACAAAGTAGGAGGAAGAAGAAAAAAGAGGGCTGAGTGGGAAGGAACAAAGAAAAAGGAAAAGTAAGGCAATGAGAACTAGAATTATGCAGCAAATGACTAGTGGCTAAATTAGAGTGTCAGAGGGAAATGTAAGCACTGTTTTTTTCAGGATCTTTATGACTGACTATTAACATCATTATTATCAACCAATCCATCAGTTTAGCTATGATCGTGCTCATATCAAAAAGACATTTGAGTGAGTCAAATCAGTTATCTTGATAAAAAAACTCCAGAGTTTTTGGGATTACAAAAGCAAAACCAAAAATTGTCCCGAAGATGTCACTTGTTAATGTCTGTTTTACCCACAGCATGGTCTAAGGGGAAAACGCCCTGCCCACAGTGTGTGTTTCATTGGCTCTCGTGTTTAATACCTTGTTTATCTAGGCCCTGTGCTCACAGATTAGTAAACCAGATACAAGCATCTGATTCCAGGGCAGCAAAGCCATTCGCTCTCCAGTGAATTTGAGCATGACCCGGTCCCAGGAGACAGACTGGACCAATCAGATTTTCCACCTCAAGGACTGAAGTAAGAAAGACAAAGGAATCTGCCAGTTGGCAATAAAGTAGAAGCTAAAAAGTTGCCTTGAGGTGAATCTGAGGCATCATAAGCCAAAGCCATGTGCAGCCAGATGTATGAAGAAGCAGATACTTGGAGAAGGGACAGAAGGAAGCTGACTGGGGAGGACTCTTCCTGAAGAGTCATAAAGCTTAGTCATACTGAAGACAGAACATAAAGAGCCACAAACTTCTGCTTGCTGGCATTCCTGGAGATACTGTGATCTCCCAATGCTTTCTGAGGTGGGGATCTATTACAACACCTGTTGGGGGAGGGAGCTGGGTCCCCCAGTGATGCCAAGTGTATCTTTGCAAGAAACTTCCCTATTACTTGAGCTAACTTGAGCGTCTCTCTTCTTGCAAAGCAAGGGAATTGGCTGAAATAATTCTCATCTCATTTTGGGCATTTCTGCCTCTACGCCTTCAATTACATACAAAAATTAGCTGGGGAGCTTGTTAGAAATACAATTTCCTTGGACAGAACTCTGAAGATTCTGAATCCGTGGGTATGGAGAAGGCCCGAGAGTCTGTGTTTTTTTCTGAGGAAGCTGTCCAGGAACTGGTATTTGGGAACCATTGCCTCAGTTCATGTGGTCCTTTTACTGGGAAGCCTCTAGTTCCGTGGTCCTCAAACTTTTTGCTCTCAGGATCTCTTCTCACTTTTAAAAATTAATGAGGACTCAAAGAGCTTTTGCTTATACTCTCTATGTCTGCCGGTATTTGTCATATTGGAAATAAAAATTGTGAAAATAAAAAATATTTTTATAGATTCATTAGAAATAATAAGCTGATCACATGCTGTATTAGTTTCCCAGATGCTGCCGTAACAAATGAGTAGCTTAGCATCTTTATTCATTGTCTCACAGTACCGTAGACTAGTAGTCCGACCAAAATCATGGTGTAGGCAAAGTTGATTTCTTCTGAGGGCTGTGAGGAAGAATCTGTTCCATGTCTGTCTCTAACTCTTGGGAGCCTGAAGTGTTTCTTGGCTTCCAGATGACATTCTCGCTGTGTCTTCGGACCATCTTCCTACTGCGTATGTCTGTCTCTGTGCTCAAATTTCTCTTTATAAGGACACCAGTCATATTGGATTAGGGCCCACCCTAATGATTTCATCTTAACTTGATCATCTGCAAAGATTCCATTTTCCAGTAAGGTCACTGTCATAGGCATTAGGGGTTAGAACTTCAACATTGTTTAGGAGACATAATTCAACATACAACACATGTTGATACAACATATTTTGTGAAAATAACCATATTTTCCAACATAAAAACATTGAGTGAGAAGATGGACATTGTTTTACATTTTTATAAATCTCTTTAACATCTGGCTTAATAAAAGACAGCTAAATTCAACTTCCCAATTTTCTGGGATATGTTGTTTTGCTGAAGTATATGGAGAAAATCTGATCTCATGCATAAATATAGTTGGAAAGGGAGAGGTATTTTAAAAGAGTTGCCAGATAGTTGTGGATAATTTTCTATGATACTATACCAAATCTTGACAAATCATTGTTTCATAAAGGTTATTATTATGTGAAATTTGAAATCATGCTGAGAAATTTTCATATGTTTTTGCTTCAAAATTCAATGGTATCTCTCGCAATTTGAAGAGGTCTTTTATCCATACATGATTTTGTAACACCATGAAATTGTCATGTAAAAATTATCAGTCTCTGAATTTTGCAGATTTCCCAATAGTGGAGTTTTCCACTGTACCTTTATAAGAGAATGAGAAAGAAAAGGGGAACATACTTCTTAGCGTTTCTATGAAATAATTTTTACTTCTTGGATCAACTGAAAGGGTCTCAGGAATCCCTATAGATCCCCGGGCTATAGATTGAGAATTTCTGTTCTAATACATCTTTTCTTGAGGAAATCTTAGCAACATTTCAAGTACCCTCTTAAATTCTCTCTTCTCCATGGCATCTCAACTGTTCCCCATGTAGATGGAGAGACCTCTTCCTCTGTGCACACTTGCTATGTGGTCTTCTGGAGGACTACAGGGACTGGATTTTGTTCACATTTTTCTCACCATAGGTAGAGAACACAGTGGAACTCTATTCTAGCTGGAACTGGATTACATTGGTTATCTTACTTTTATGCAGAATAGCTTTTCATAATCAAGGAACCCAGATTGTAATTAACTGTTGCTATCACTAATGTTTATCATGATGTAGTCTTCATCAACTAAAATTTTTTTCTCTAACTTCCCTAACCTGGGAAAGTAAATAGTCTGTAAAACTAAGTAAGTCACATATGCTTTCTTGAAATTCTCAGCTTTTATAAGGGCTTTTTAGTACCTTGAGCTTTTATAAAGGCTGTTCCCTCTGTTTAGATTGCTGTCGGCCTGGCAAACTTCTACTCATCCTTCATGACACCAGTCAAGCCACCTTCCTTGACATCATGAGACACTGCTCATCTCATAAAGTCATTTACTTATTCTCTATTGTGCTCTAAAGTCCTTTTATCATTTTTCTCTTGTAGGAGTCTCACAAAGATGTCTGAGCGGTTCAGAGAGGGAGAAATCTGTTTCTCACTTCTGTTGTGCGATTGCTAAGGGCAGGAGTGCGGTACTCTGTTACTTGTATCTACATGAGTAGAAGAGAGCGCTGCCCGTTGGATGGGGTTGTCTTGGTCATTTCAACAAGTTGATGGGTTATGGTTTCAGTCAGACACCATTGGTTTCCAGAGACAGAACTTCAACTCCAACTCAAGTAAAATGGGGAATTCGTGAGTGGATGTTGGTTGGATGGAAGGTCATAGAATTGAAGAGCAGCCTCAGACATACAGGGACCAGGGCTGCTCAGGGAATTTGGAGACTGGAATTAGGATGGCAATGCTTTCAGGAATCCATTTTTCACCTTTGTTTCTCTCTGTTGACCAGCTTTCTCCATGAAGCTAGAACTGTGGCTCGGCTACCAATAGCTCCTGGGATCATATCTTATCAGCATTGCCGTCCACAGGAAGGGACTTTTCTCCCAGCATTAGCTGAACCATCAGATGGCCTTGTTTTGGATTACCTGCCCAATTCCTGGACACATGGCCTTGGACGGGAGAGTGGTGAGCTAGACTTGGCTCAGGTTGGGTCATAGGCCCATCTGAGGGACAATTAATTGCTGTGTCCAGGGTGGGGAGCCATGAAAGAAGATGGCAGAATCCTTTGAGCCTAATTATTAGAAAGGGGGAATGCAGAGTGGGGAAAAACAGTTTATCGAAAGAAGGCAAGCTCTGTCTTCAAGAAAGAGGAGGGTCCTAGATAGGCTGATCATTAATTGTCTACCACAATAACTGCCTGGTCTGTCTTTACAAAATCTTTTGTGAAGACGTTTGAAAACACCATGTTAGCCAGCCATGGCCAATTTAATCTTGTTGTATGCTTTGGAGTAGTGACATCAATTAATGTCTGTGGCTGAATGAACTTAGTTATTTAATAATTGCATTTTAATATTTCAGGTTACATGCTTTCCTAGTATTGCAAATCAGCACTTCACAGGGAACTGTTTGTTATTATTTTCCTATGGTGAATAATGTGATGAAATTACACGGGTACTACTGGATTTTACACAGAATTGGCATTCACATTAGTTTCCACCAGTTTCCCCAGGATTAGTCTGGGCCGTAGAATATGGCCTTCCTAGGGGAGCTATTGACCTGTAAAGATCTTCATAAGGTCTGGATGGGTGACTCAGAGCCACTGTGCAATTTAGAGGACTTGTCCCTTTCAGTCTCTCTTTGGAAACCAAGCACAAGACTTGGCACAATGAATATAGGTTGAAAGATGACTTCAGAGCAAACCTAGTGTCTAATTTCTTCATCCGCAATAATCCAATGTCATGAATAAATTCATACTCCATTTTCACCTTACTCCTTTCTTATTTATCAGTTATCTCAATTTTTGATTGCCTATCAGTTGTCGACAGCCTGGTTTAATGCTGTGCATATAGAAGGTTCTCAAATATTTCTGCCCTCATCATTCTATTATATCTGCTTTAGTTAAAATCACCAATGTTGCTCTCTAGTTAAGTGGCAGAGGGTTTAGGTGGTTCTGTTGTGCAATGGATAGCGCATTGGACTTCTCTAAATGGCAGAGGGTTTTCTTGGGTTTCAATCTACATTAATTTCCTCTGTTAAACTATTTATCTTTCCCTTTTTTCTTTCATAGGACTTAATATAATCTATAATTATATAATTCTATTTTTATTTGATTAGTATCTTCTAACTGCCACCTCATGAACACAGGTACCGTATTTTTGTTCATTTTGGGGGTAACCTCCATCTAACACAGGACTTGACATATTAGGTACTCAAAAAAATATTTGCCCCATGACTGAATGAATAAAAAAGAGAGGACATTTTGAATCATATTCCTCCAGGAAATAAAACCTGCCTCATATGCAACAGGTAATTCTAAGTAATGGAGGAGGGCCAGATGAAGAAGAAATGGCAGGCAGCCAAAATACGAGGGCAACATAGGTTTGATTTTTTAAATATTGTCTCCAAAAATGGCTTATGCCCTGTGAGGCTCTTGAACACTGTGAATATAAAGTCCACATGTTTTATATTTGAATACATGGAAGCAGGAAGCATCTGGCTCCCCACTGTGAGCACTCATAGGATGGGTGGTAATGACTAAATGCTGATCCCCATGAATTTGCCTTACTTCTTCCCTTTTCAGACCAAAGAGATTGACCAACAGAGGCCAATGGTGTGACCATCTTCTGGGACTGGTGCCCAAGGCCTTTCCTCCATATACTTCATCTGAGGGCAAGCGGGAGGAATACACTGAGGAAAGAATCATCTGTACTGAAAACCTCTGGTTTTGAACTCGAGCATGTGTTTTTCAGTTAAATTGAAATCTTTTTTTTCAATGGAAACAGGAAAGCTATATTTGTTTCCCAACACTCCATCAACATCAAAGTATTTACCAAGTTCTCATCTGTGTGTAGCACTTTGCTACTTGTACTCTAGTTCCAGCTCTGCCGCTAATTAGCTGTGTAACTTGGGCATGTCATTTTGTTTCATTTCATTGTTTTACTCTAACTTCCTCATTTGTGAAAAATCCAAAAGGTCAGAGTAAGGTCTTTCCAGGTCTAACAATCAAGGAAGAGAAATAGGCATCGTCTCTCTCTCTCTCTCTCTCTTTTAAAATTTTTTGTAATGTTTATTTATATTTGAGAGATGGAGAGACAGAGCGCAAGCAGGGGAGGGTCAGAGGGAGTGAGGGAGACACAGAATCTGAAGCAGGCTCCAGGCTCTGAGCTGTCAGTACAGAGCCCAACATGGGGCTCGAACTCACAAATCGTGAGATCACGACCCGAGTCGGAAGTGGTACACTTAACTGACTGAGCCACCCAGGCACCCCTGGGCATTGTATCTCTTATTTGTAAGTTTATTCTATATAATAAAGCAACCGTTGCTCAAGGAAACTAGAACATTTATTTATTTATTCATTCTGCAGTCCTGTCTAGACCTATAGTGTAGTGAGTAAGAGCATTTTCACTGGAGCCTAAAGCTTAAATTCTGGCTTTGCTGCTTCCCCGATTCTGAGCAAGTTACTTAACCTTTTTGTGCCCCATCACCTCAGATACAAAGAGTGAATAATGGCACTGGTTCTTAAAGGATTGTTGGGAGAACTAAGTGGAAAAAAATGTGTAAGGTGCTTACAATATATAATAGATATTCAATAAATGTTAGCAATTATTATTTTTTGAGAACCGACTCAGTGCCAGGCACACTGTTAAGCACTGGGATATAAGACTAAATAATGGAGAAGTTAGATTTTACGAAATCCAATCACACCTCTAAATCAGTGGCCCTTAAGTCAGGCTGCACATTAGGATGAAGCTGAAAAGCTTGCAACATTCCTTCTTTGCGTCACTCTGTGGGAAGTGAGGCTCAAGAAGGAGCACAAATGCTGATACTCTGGCTACGGTTATTGTTGTAATAACTGTCCTTTGTTTTTGACCCAGGAGTCTCATGTCTTCTGTCAGTGTCCATGGAACTGAGGCAGACTGATTTGTTAGCTTGCAAGAAGGATAAAACTTCAGACCCTTCACAGTCCTTGACATCATCTAGATCTAATCATGAGTTTATAGTAAATACAAGGGAAAGAGAACAAATGAACAACACTAAGAGGGTATAATCAGCCAAACTCAAAATGTGGGACTTCGACAGGAGAAATAATCCAGTTTCTTCAACAAATAAATAGCATGGAAATAAAGGCTGGAGGACAGCTATTTGTTAAAGAGACATAAGAGACCAACATCAACTGAATGAAATGCATGAACCTTGTTGGACCATTGTTCAAGTAGAATTTACCATTAATTCATTTAATAATTCATTTAATTGGTCTAGGAGCTGGAGATACAAAGACGTAAGACATAGTTTCTCAAGACATGATGCCCACAGGTAATATAGGAGCTATGATGGAAGTAGGTACTGGGAGCAGTGGAGGAGGAAGTGGCCATTAATCCAAGGGGACTAGAGAAAAACAACAACAACAAAAAATAATTCGTGCTGGGGCTGAATTTTTGAGCTTCATTTTTGAAACATAACTTATTTGGGGCATTTTAAGTAATCACAGGATTCACTCATTTCAAGCATACAATTCAAAGTTATTAAGTAAATTTATCAAATTGTGCAACAATCACCATACCTCAGTTTATAAACATTTCTTTTGAGTTGAATTTTGAAAGGTGAGACAAGGGAGGAGAAAGGTGTTCCGGGAAGAGTAGAAAGGAAGAGCAAACAACTACAATATTAACTAATAGTAATAGAAGTTTTCATTATGTGTCAAGCTAAAAGCTTTATGTAGATGATTTCTTTTATTCTTCATAACAACACAATGAGGTAGGTAGTATTATAATAACCTTCATCTTATAGATGGGGGGAGCTAAGGCACAGTGAGTATGTTGCCTTAGGTCACAACATTAAGTGGTGGGATGGAACTGGAATGTAAACCCAGGTGGTCTGACTGTAATGACTGTTCTTATGCATTCTGCTTTTCTGCTTGGAAGGTCCTGGTCTAAAACCAGAGTAGTCTGAAGGAATTTGAAATGCTTGAGTGCAGAGGAAGTAAGAGTGGGCAGGAGAAGTGGGCTTGCTGAGGCAGTGATCCAGCTTCTCGGGTCTGATTGATGGGTTGATTATGGAGATGAAAAAAACAACAGGAGGAGCAGGTGATACTGAATCTGAGTTTCCCATGGATCATTCAGGTGGAAGCATCTGGAAAGTGCATACACACAACTGGGACTGCAATAAAGAGACAACCCTCACTTACATGTAAATGGTAGCTGAAGCCAGGAATGTAAATGAGACCATCCAGGAATGGCATAAGGAATGAAAAAAGGAGGCATAGAACTGACTGTGGACAATGTGAACTTACAAAGATAGAACAAAGGAAGATGTTATAGACTGAATTGTCCATAAAACAAATTTCACCTGTTGACTCACTAACCCCCCATATGACTGTTTTGGGGAAATGGGGTTTTTAGGAGATAATTAAGGTTAAGGGAAGTCATAAAGTTGGGAGTCCCAATCCAACCAATAGTCCTGGTGGCCTTAGAAGAAGAGAAGAGAGAGAGAGAGATTTCTCTCCATGCACACACACCAAGGGAAAGCTTTCTGAGGACACAGCAAGAAATACGCCATCTGCAAGTGAAGGAAAGACCTCTCATAAGAAACTGATCCTCCTGGATCTTGATCTGGGACCTCCAGCCTCCAGAACTGTAAGAAATAAATCTTTGTTGTTTAAGTCCCCCAACCTATGGTATTTTGTTACGGCAGCCTAAGCAGACTAAGATAAACGTGGAGTTGGTTGTGCAACGTAAAAATGGGTGATCAGGGAAGGAAAAAAAGTACCAAGTGTAGTGTCATGGAAGTCAAGGGAGAAGTTTCACAAACAGAATAGAAAACTGTATATGCCTCCAAAAGGCCATAGTGTTTGACACATATTCATTAGATTTGACCAATTGCCAGAGTGTGGAGGTGGTGGGGTGGAAGCCAGATTATAGTGGATTGAAGAATAAATGTGAGTCGAAGAAGTGGATTGTCTAGAGACCCTTTCCACTGGCTTCACCCGTCAACTTGTCAGAAGTTCAGACTCTGCTACCCCACTAGACCTACTGAATCGTAATCTCATTTGCTAGACCAATCCTTCTAGGGAAATACTTGGGAATAAAAAGAGAGAGAGGATTAGAAAATAGCTAGGGGGAAGCAGAAATGACTTTCAAAATGTGAGGTACTTGAATCTATTGACAGTCTGTAAGGAAGAAATCAGTTGAAAGGGAAAGACTGAAAATAAAGGAGAAAGCAAGCATAACCAATGGAGTTTTCAGGTGGAGAAAATAGCCTTGTTTGAGAGTAGGACCACTTCTCCCCCTGGCCTGGGAAAGAGGCAATGTTGGTTATGTAGACAGAGATTTAGGAAGGGGTTAGGAGTTGGGGGGGCGGGTACGTGTCCAACAACCTCATATATATAGTTTTTCTCTCTGAAGTTGGAGTCATAAACACCTGCTTATGGAGGGGAGAGGACTGACCAAAATGAAAATGGTTAAAATGAGGGTCTGTGGGGTGTGGGCTGCACAGGCAAGTTTGTCTCCATGAATGTCTGGAGCAATGAGATGAAGGAGAAGGCTGAGAAGGTAGCGTGTTTGCTGAGAGTCATGAGGTCAAGGGCATGTGGTTAAGGATTGGTATATTGGAGTCAAGCATGCAGGGATGAAGTAGTTCTGGACAATGTCAACATCTTGGGGGCAGCCAAGGGAGTGGCCAGAAGATTGCTGGAATCACGAAGAGTAGAGAACTTTGAGCTGAGCACGTCCACTAGATTGTCCCTGCGGATGCCGAGGTCATGATTGTGACGATCGGATGCAGACAAAAGACTGAAAGCTGGACTTGGCCCTCGAAGATCTCCAAGGGAGGTTCACCGGGACTGCCAGGAGAAAGGTGTAGAGGAAGCAACAGGAAGATGGGTTGAATCTCCACAAAGAGAACGCTTTGTGTGATGGTTTGAAAGTAGCAATGGCGAGTGAGTAGAATGAGGACAGGGATTCTCAGTCCTGCCTGTGATACGGAATAGAGGTACCAGGAGGGCAATAGCACAGTGTGTCCCATGCTGCTCCCAGTTTACCAGTTCCTGTGTGAGCTCTTGTCTTGCTGTCTGCAAATCACCCTGCTTTTCCTTACCACCCTGTTGGTTCCTTCGACTGGCACCGGTAGTCACTGGACTGAGTTGCTCTTCATCCGCAGCCTCCAGTAAACCCCATACAGGGAGAATGTTGGTTTCAACTGTCCTACCTCAATACCTAGGGTATGTAATGGGCGCCTTGTTGGTCCGTGGGGACTCTAGTGCACGAGGATGTTCTGTGAATGGTGATCCTCTTTCTTCACTCATCCTTTTTCTCTTTGTAAGTTTTGTAGACTTGGAAGTGGAATTTGTGTGGATGGAGAGACGTGGGGGTCAGGAGGGTTTGAGGAAGAATTTGCTGGGAGAAGAGTTTAGAGAGATTGGTCAGAGAGACTTATAGAGGTGACATTTGGCTGCCAGGCTTTACAAAATGAAGGAAGCATTAGAGGCTTTGAACTTGAGGTGTGACAGGACCCATTTTGTATTTAGGGGAAATAATTCTAAAGCCAGCTAGAAAGATGGATGGGTGGATTGGCAGGCAAGAGATTAGGAACCAGGTCATGAGTTAATACGTGATTCTCAGGACCGATTGGAGCAGAGTGAGTTCTGGATCAGAGAAGTAGTTAGAAGGTAGTGTCGAGTTATATGGTCTCATGGGGTTAAGGATGTAAATCAGTGTTGGGGCACCTGGGTGGCTCAGTCGGTTAAGCGTCCGACTTCGGTTCAGGTCATGATCTCGCGGTTCGTGAGTTCAAGCCCTGCGTCGGGCTCTGTGCTGACAGCTTGGAGCCTGGAGCCTGCTTCAGATTCTGTGTCTCCTTCTCTCTCTGCCCCTCCCCACTTGTGCTCTGTCTCTCTCTATCAAAAATAAATAAATGTAAAAAAAAATAAAAAAATGTAAATCAGTGTAGCTCAGCAGTGGGAAAGAAAAGGAAAGAAGGTATGAAGGTTAGTTCTCCTTGAAAATATGGAATCCAAATTGGGTTATAATTACCTTATGACCTCATTACTTTATTTTGCAATTATTCTTCCTTGGATTTTATTTTATTTTTTTTTTTTTAGCATGAGACAGCGTGAGTGGGGGAGAAAGGCAGAGGGGAGAGAGAGAAGGAATCTCAAACAGGCTCCACATTCAGTGCAGAACTTGATGCAGGGCTAGATCCCACAACCCTGGGATCATGACCTGAGCCAAAATCAAGAGTCGGGTGCTCAAACGCCTGAGCCATCCAGGCGCCTGTGGATTCTTTCCATTGTTTTTGTTTTTATGGTCCTAATAAACTAGAGCAGAAAGTTCCACTAAAGTTTTGTGCCAGTTGTTATGTCATAACCCAAGAACTAAAGCACTTTGATTTGTGAAGTAAACATAAAGCTATGAGGAATATTTTTGACTGTTGAATACATCTTACATTCTTGTATTCTTCAGCCATCCATTTTTTAGACATATCCCAGACACTGTTTTAGGGGGAATTTCTGAACTGGTCTAAAACTATACGAATACGAATCTGTCAATATTAATATTTTGGCGACTGAAACAGGGAGGCAGGGGTGAGATGGGGAGAGCAGCACTGTGTGAGTTATAACCGAGAGATTGCTAAGACCCAACAGTCTGGATTTCCTTATCGTGTCTCTGCTTCTTGGTGAAACGTCACTGCGTGATACAGTTTTATTCTCTAGACCCTTGGTTTTCAAAAAGTAAGTCATTAACAAGATGCAAGTTCTTGTAGTAGAGGCACATGGTTCTGTAAGTAAAGCCACTTGGTTAAACACCCAAGCCTGCCTTACTTGTTGGGAAAAATTGGCCCGGGGGTGGGGATCTCTCCCTCTAGGTAATTCTCATGTGATGCTGGAACAAGCGGGTGCAGAGGATTGATAGAGCCAGGGTCAGATGGCCTGGGTTTGGGTTCTAGCTTCCTGCTTCCTTAAACCAGTGATTTGTCTTTAAAAAAAATTTTTTTTTAATGTTTATTTAGTTTTTGAGAGAGAGAGCACGCGCGAGTGAGCGCACAAGTGGGGGAGGGGCAGGCAGAGAGAGAGAGGGAGACAGAGAATCCCAAGCAATCTCTGAGCTGTCAGCACAGAGCCCAATGTGGGGCTCAAACTCACGAACTGTGAGATCATGACCTGAGATGCTCAACGGACTGAGTCCCCCAGGCACCCCCCCTCCACCCCCACCCAGTGATTTGTCTCTTTAAGCTTCATTAGCTTCATCTGTAAAATGAAATGTGCACCACCAGAACCCACCTCTGAGAGCAGTCAGAGGTGAATGTGATCATCTCCACCAATGTGATGGATGTGATGACTGTGATCAGCCTCACCCCAGTGCCTGGCTCCCAGAATCGGTTCAGCATTGTTAGTGACCTTGGTGCCCCTTTTCACAGAGAGCTGCCGAGTTTTCAGCCAGGAAAATTCTTTTTTCTATTCAGCCCAACAGTGCTGTAACTAGGAAGCCTGGAAGAATTGAGGGGAAGAGCTGAGATGAAGATATTTCTAGATACAGGAGTGAGAAGATTATTTCAGGGAAAGGGAAAAAGGATGAACAATATTGACAGTGATCAGGGTGCTGGAAAGAGAGAAATAAATAGAAGTCTCGAGCCCTGGGATACAGTGGGGCAAACAGCAAATTGAGTTTCAAGATCACTGAAGTGGCCTCAGCAAGTTCCTGGCTCTTTCTGGGCCCCAGTGTTATTATAAGTAGAGTAAGAACCATATTTCCTGGCCTGCCTGACCCAGAAGATGAGTTGGAACATCTAAGGAGAAAGTGCTTTGCAAATATAAAGGGGGGGGGGTGTTGCCCCCCCGCCTGAATGCAGGTGTTTAAGAAATGAAAAACACGGCATGTTTTTAAAAAAAACCCTACAAATTACTCACCTTCTCTTATTCAAGGATCATTTTTGGACTTCCAATCTACCAGCACAATTTGAGAGGGATGACCAACGTGGGAACCAATCAACTAATCTGGGAGTTCAGATTATTTGGTGATGTTCCCTGAAGGCAAAGAGTCTGTCATGGGGGAGACCTGCATTCAGGAGTCTGTTGTTCGGTCTGGATTCTGTCCTTCAATTTCCTGGATGTGTGACTCTGGACTGGAGACTGCACCCCTCTGGGTCTTCTTCCTTAGCTATAAAATGAGAAGCCTAGCTGCCCTTTTCACCTCCCTGGGTCATTTCGAAGACCGTGCATGTTGAGAAAGAGCCAACAGAAACGTCTTAAACCAACAATCCACTGATTAACTCATTTGAATGGTAGATGTTATAAAAACTAGGTAAGGCACAGGGTAAAAACTTATGGCCCCGTCCCCGGGATGGAATAGTATGCCCGTTGTGTTTATGAAGGAATTTGATGACGTGGGAGAATGTTCATAAAATAACACGAAGTGGGTAAAAAGACACGTGCGTGTACCCACGCGCGAGGAAACCTCAAAACCCGAGCAGTATAGCAAAACATCAACAGCGATCGCTTTTCTGAGCATGAGCAGCTTAAGTGATTTCTCTGCTTATTGTTGCTTCTTCCAGTCTTCCCGCATTTTTCGATTTTTCTCTTTATCAGAAGCGCGTACGGCTACTTCACAGGAAAGAAAAAATTGTCTGACAAAATGAGATGACGTGTGTCAAAGGTCTGCAGAATGCCAGGCACACAGGGTTGGGATTTCATAGATGTCAGTCGAATCTGAAAGAAGTCTTAAAGAAAGAGACCTTGGACGGAGGGTATTTGTCCAAGGCTCTGCCAGCAGATGACGCCGTTCAGAGGCAAGAGACGGAAAGACAGGACCCACCAAACAGGCCACCACTATGATGCCTGGACAGGAGCCTTCCAGTGAATGTTAGGAAAAACTTTGACCCCCAAGCCCTGAAGGGGTATTGTGACTACTTCTACTTCCTTCAAGACAAACAATTCACATTTCAGCTGCTCTTGTTCTGGGTTCAATCAGAACCACGTGAAGGACTTAAAATATCCCCCGGATTAGACGTTACAGAGCAGCTGGCTGGCTGGAGGGGTCCCATAAATGTCACAAGGAAACTCATACCAATAGGGAAGGCAGGAGACAAAAATAATAGCAATAATTCCTTGCATTCACATGGCATCTTTCATCTGAAGAGCTCAAAGTATCGTACAGATGTTATATCCATTAAAACTTATGTGGCAAGCATTATTCTCCCCGGATTACAGATGGGGAGGGGACTGTAATCCTGTCATTCAGACTAAAAGTGGAATAAACATGTAATTATCTTTGAGAGGAAATCTTTCTAATGTAACCCTTTCCTCCTGCAGCTCTCTGTTGCTTCTGAGTGAACGGGACAGGTCACAATCTTGGGTCTGGAATATCTACTGCAGGTATCCAAACACTGAAATGAGATCACCTCTCCATCTTTTTTCCCAGACGAAACATATTTAAGTTTTCGAGTCTCTCTTCAGAAGTCCAAGCTTCCCCTTTTCTCATTTCCCTGCAACCTGGAGGTGGTTTTCAAGTTGTGTAGGGGCGCCTGGGTGGCTCAGTCGGTGAAGCGTTCGACTTCGGCTCAGGTCATGATCTCGCGGTCCGTGAGTTCGAGCCCCATGTCTGGGCTCTGTGCTGACAGCTTAGAGCCTGGAGCCTATTTCAGATTCTGTGTCTCCCTCTCTCTCTGACCCTCCCCCTTTCATGCTCTGTCTCTCTCTGTCTCAAAAATAAATAAATGCTAAAAAAAAAAAAAAAAAAAAAAAATCAAGTTGTGTAACTAGAGCCAGTGCCTGACGCTTCAGCCCGAGTCGGGCAGTGATGTTTACCTGAATAAACTCACAATCTGGAGGTTAGCTTTGTGTTTTTGCAGCTGCGCCTTCCACGAAGATACATTATTTTTGGTTTTGGCCATTTTTCTGATGGGGCAATGACTTCTATTTCTGATGTCCAAAATCTCCCCCCGCCCCTTTTGATTTGGGAATGAAATTTCTTCTACAAAGGCAAAGTATCCCACTTTCCTCGCCTAGCAACTATTATCGTTTTTGTACATTCTGTTTCGTCTCTATTCATAGTAATCTTTTGACACGGCTAAAGTAATTAACCATTTTGCATTCCTTAAATTGTATTCTGCTTTTTAAGATTCACATTATATTATACACATCTTTCTCCATTGCTCCTTGGAAAGTAAGGACAGTGCTGACCATATAATCAGGATTATAAGGTTGTAATAAAAGTTGCTCAGTTATACTATTAGAAGATACTACAATTGCCTCCAGTTTTTTGTTACTATATATTTTTCTTTGTTGAACTTCTTGAGCTTAAAGCTTCTTTTATGTTTTAGGTTATTTTGTTGGGAACTTGGTATACATATTTTCAAATGGTTTCCTCCAATGACTGAAGCTAATTACAGTGTCCCCAATAATGCTTGACAATACTATTTTCACTATACTCTTGTTAGAACTAAATTTTATTATTTTTTGAATTGGTGAAAATATTTACCTTGTTTTGCAATCTAAGTTTCATTTCCTTCCTTTTTCTTTTCTTTTTAATGTTTATTTATTTTTGAGAGAGAGAGAGAGACAGAAAGAGAGAGATCATGAGCAGAGGAGGGTCAGAGAGAGGGAGACACAGAATCCGAAGCAGGCTCCAGACTCCAAACTGTCAGCAGAGAGCCTGACAACAGGGGGGCTCGAACTCACAAACTGTGAGATCATGACCAGAGCCAAAGTTGGATGCTTAACCGATTGAGCCACCCTCTTTCCTCCCTCCCTTCCTCCCTTCCTTCCTCCCTTTCTTTCTCTTTCTTTCTTTCTTTCTTTCTTTCTTTCTTTCTTTCTTTCTTTTCTTTTCTTTTCTTTTAAAGCAGACTAAATAAATGTATTCCTTCTTTTTGAAGAGTTACACATTGGATGAAGGATGTGGTATAAACAAATGGTGTTTAAGAAATCTCGATCTGAAAATAGCAATGATAAAATTTGATATGAAAGCAGTAGTAATAATGAAATCTTGCAGCATAAAATCCTTTTCTCTCTGGAGCTCCAGCGTGCTGTCTTATGCTTCCAAGTGCTTCTGCAAGGTAAACGAGGAGTGCTAGGAATCAGCTCTTTAAAGATGAGGAAAGTAACAAGAATGACACTTGGGGCCATGACTTAGAGAAATTGCTCTCTGGCAGCGAATGGCGCTGATCACATTTTCTCACCGTATTCTCAAAGCAACAGGATGTCAGGCTCTGGCTAAGCCTTATTCAAACTCTTCAGGCATTAGCACTTTTCCCTTTGTGTTTTAAATATACATATGATTATTTGTCCTATGCCCTGATAGAGGAGGAAAAAAAAAAATCAGTTGAGCCAGTTTGGCCAATATGTGGGGGTTGGGAAAGGCACTTGTGAATTTAATCTGTTCTTAGAACTAAAAAGATTTTCATACCCATCAAAAAGCCAAACAAGTTTGTGCATGTAGACACCAGCTCAGACAGACTGATCGTTGTTAGTGATATATTTAATATTTGGAACTAACTCGGATCCCTGTGAAACCTTACTGATGATTTAGCTGTGTGAAAAATCCTGGCCAGAAAACAGGGATCTGAAATTCTTTGACAGTCTGAGGATCAGCCTTTCCAGAACAGTGTTTTCTCATTATCTCTGTGTGAAGTTGTCTTAGCTCATAAATTCAGATGGTTTCTCTCGTTGGCTATCACGGGAACATGTATATTTGTAAACCGGCACCTATGTAAAATCGGCTTCCTCCAGAGGCTCACGGGCATATGTTGTTTGTCTTTCAAGTCTGAGCATGGAAGTATATTCTTCAACCATCAATAGCCCTGGATCCTTTGTCAGGGTAGGACTCTCTTCCGTTACACCGCTGGGAGAGAACTGATTTTTAATAGCATGCTGCGCAGCGAAATTTTGGGAATTTAACGAAGTAGCTGAGAAAATAGCCAAGTATCTAAACAAAGAGAACTGGCTGTGTTATTTATTTCTCTACGGCACCTCTCTCCCATAACTGTGCCTTGTTCAAGTTTATGTGAAGCAGAATGAGGAAAGAAAGTGACGCTAGGACATGCTGCTCTTATAGCTCAAAGATGTGGGCTGCATTCATTTGTTGAAATGCTGCAGATCATTAAATAATGAAACCTTTTCCAATGAGAGATAAAGTAATAAGACGTGGCAGGGGAGAGAGAAGAATGCAGAACGCAAAACAGCAGAGAGAGGCTCTGATAAGATCTGAGGGAGTCTGAGACCAATCGGATCCAGGCTCGCGATGCCCTCTACCTAGTGCCTCAGTGCCTTGTTCAGTCTCTGCCTGTGACTTGGTCCTGGCACTTTCTGGTAACTTCTGTCATGAAAGACACCTGGCTCAGTTCCTTCCCTTATGGTTCATGTACCTTCTCCTCCAGGGGGGCTCTGAGCCCGCCTACCTGTTCCTGGCAGCCTTGGGTTGCTGTGAGGCTAAGACCCTGCTCTCTCTGTTTCTGCCTTGACCACCTGAGAGCAATTACACAGCCTCTCCTACCTAGAACCGACTGGTTCCAAGATTATATTTTCCTGGAACGTCTTGTTGAACTGGAATGCTTTGGCAGTTAAGAAACCCCTGCTCACACCTGAACAAATCAGCCTGTTTTTCCTGAAATGTAGTACATGTTCACCCCCCTGGCACGTGCTAAGGTAACTGGCGGATCCAGTTGTCTGGCTGAAGCCGACCGCGGTGAGATCATTATATCATCATAGAGCCCAAAGTTAAAGATTGCAGAAAATCAGGAGTTATACTGATTGACTTGTAGTCTAATCATGCAAGCAGGTCAGATGAAAAAAAAATCAGAGAAAGGAAAGACTAGTGAGCATGTCCAAAAATAGTGGAAAAGGTGAGTCTACCTCCAACACGCTCGATTTTCCAAAGAAATAAGATTCCTGAGATATAAAATAATTCTTATGTGGCATATAACACCTGCAAGCACACACACATACACACGGAGCTTCTGTTGCCCACACCCTGAAAACGAGTAAACTCTTTCAAGATTCAAAGTTCTGTTCCGTATTTGTCTTACCATTATTACTATTGGCCTTATCATTGTTACTATTTGCCACTTCTTTTTCTCTGGGCAAAAGGCAGTAATTCCATGCTAATTTGTAGGAAAATCAGAGGAAAAAGAGTGTGGCCAACTTAAGTCAAAACAAAGCTTAAAAAGCGCTTAACTAAATGAACCTTTGAATGTGGTTCACCCATCTCCACACCTGAAGGTAAATAATTTTGAAAAAAAGAAAAAGGAAAAGAAAACAAATTGGAAGACTTTAGAAGACAAGTGTATTAGAACTTAAATGCATGATTTCCCCCCTTAATATTGCATTTCCAGGGATTGAGTTGGTTCCATACTTTCTTCTCACTATAGGGGAAACTGCTCTTTAACTGTCTCAAAGAACCACTGAGATTAAACACTAAATACATTCTGGGATTGGCCCCCTCTCTGTCTCCCTGTCCCAGAGAGAAGTCCTCCTTGTAGCCCATAGAGCGATACTGGAGAATCCTGGGGTCACTGCTTGCAACCAGTGTGTTAATTTCCGTACCCTGGGACTTGGCATACTGGTAGGGTACATTAGACATGGCAGCCGAATGCTTTTCAAATGCCACATGGAAATAGATAGTTCTTCTCAAGTAAACAAATAAATTCAGCTAAAGAAAACCCAGAGCTGAAACACATTCCTTTTGTGATCCAGTCTTATTTCATTCTATCAAGCATTTGGGGTTTTGGAGAATGTCAGCCCATCCCTTCTCAGCCTGCCTCTCCTTGCATGGATCCAAAAGTATTTGGCCCAAAGCAGTGGAGTGGTAACAAACATTTAGAATCACCTCCTGAACTTTGAGAGTTTTTTTCCTTTTTTCATTTTCTTTTTCTTGCTGGTAAAAGAAAATCCCTGTCCTTGTATTTGTGACAATCTTAACTTTAGGAGATGTAATAAACATCTGGAAGGTTGATTGATCCTGGATGAAATTTTAGATTTGGGGAAGCTAAACACAAGTTGGGCTTTGGATGGTAAATGGGGGTGTACATATTTAGAATAAACAATCAGATTCTACACACTCACACGTAGGGCTGTTAATCATGGCTCTAAGAGTGATTCCTTTCACAGGCTGAGAGGATGGGGCTACCACATCCTCAATGACAACCAGCCACATTCCTTCCTTTTGATCCAACTGATAAATACAGTAGCTGGCATTCACTGATTTATTTTATGTAAGCTTACATGCAGTAATCAAAGCTACGAAAAACTAACAGCAATAATACGTTTCATGCCAAGGGTATACAATAGTAGGACTTCAGTAATGCTCGGAATATATCTTGGTTGTGTTTCTTGCTGATATGTTACTTCAGTTGCTAATATAATGAATGTGCTTGTTTCAAGAGACAGTTTTAAACCACAGTTACATTTTATTACTCTCTTAAAAATACTTCTCACGAATCCCATATCACTGAAGAGTGTGTTGGTTCAACCTTTTATTGAATAGAGCCCTTGTCCTATTTAATGACCCACAACTGATGCATTGGTCCCAAAATGTGATTTCTCTGAAGCTCTGCAGGACAAGCATCTGAGCTCCTGTGGCAGGAAGGCACTTTTCACAGAATCGTTTTACTGCTCTAACAATACTCCTGTTGCCAGCATCCCAGATAGGAAGTAAAGCTTCTCATGGCTTATGCTTCTGAAGGAAAAGCACAGAATGTTTTAGAGAATGTAGTTCTAATGGGTGTGAAACATCTCCAGTTGCTAAAGTTCTAATGGACTTGAAAAAGCCTCTGGAGAGAATCAAAGGAACAAAATGATGTAATGGTCTTTAAAAGATAAAATACAAATAGAATGAAAAAAGCTTTAATTCACTTCAGAAAGAGATGTCAACTCAGTGTTTGTGGATAAAGTTGCCAGATAAGCTTTCACATTTCAAAATCAATTTTGGGGGCAGGGATGGGGTTGGGGGTAGGAGGGGGGCAGAAATCCTGGAGCAGCAAGAAGGATAGCAGACAGCCAGTGCCATCTAGTGGTTGTAGAGGATAAAGACAGACTTTCAGCAAAGGGAGAGCTGGCTTTTGGAAACGTACTGCCTGAGCAATGTACAATCAGGCCAAACCATAGATTCTGAAGAAGACTGGCTTGGATTTTTACCTCCATTTTCTCACTAAGTAACGGACATCAAATGATGTGGCAGCTCTTTTAAATAGTTTCGATGAAGCCTAAACAGAAAAGAGCTAAGCCCTTCAAGTCACATAGAGCAAATAGGCCCTTCCACATATTTTAAATACGTGAACTTTGCTGTGTTTCAACTACATCGGAGTTAAAACTATTGAATGATATTTAAGAAGGAAAAGTTGCATCTATTTCAAAATACCGTGTTACTGAGAGTTTTGTGAACACTAAGCAAATACTAACGGTAGACTACTGTCCTTCCTCAAGGTCTGTTCAAGAGGAACAGAATAGAATCAAAGGGTCCACAAATTTGGATAGGAAAAAATGATGTCTTTACTTTCAACATCCTAAGTCTGAAAGTTAGCATTTCCCTTAATTAAGAAAGTAGGCAAGAAACCACAGCAGTGTTAGCAATAGCTAGGATTTTGACACCAAAAGAAATCAGGTATTTTACCATTGTACATGCCCTTCACCATTTATAAAGGATAGTAGTTGTTAGACCTGACACTTGATATTGTTCTTCAGTGGGTAATAAATAAGCAAATCCATTTTTGTGTCATAAATTTAGTTTTAAAAACATTTAAGGGGTGCCTGGGTGGCTCAGTTAAGCATCAGACTCTTGATTTCAGCTCAGGTCATGATCTCACAGTTGGTAAGTTTGAGCCCTACATCTGGCTCTGTCCTGACAGCAGGGAGCCTGCTTGGGATGCTCTCTGCTTCTGTCTCTTCCCCTCCCCCCCCTCAAAAAATAATAAATTAACATTAAAAAATAAAACACTTAACTGCTTTCAATATAACTTATTCTCTTTGTACTGCTATGTATTTTATTTAAGGCATTTACAAACTTCACTCTGAGAGGGGATCCATACATTTATTAGACTGCCAAAGGGGTCAATGGCTCAGAAAGGTAAAGAACTCTGATCTATAGGGATGGCTAAATCATGAAGTTGAAACACACATAACTTAGTAATTAAGAGTCAAGGCTTCTGATTCAACTACTTGGATTCAACTCCCACTCTCTGGGGTCTTTTACTTAGCTTCTCTGTGCCTTGGTTTACCTATCTATGCCACCAATCTCCTAGGAGAGGTGTGCACTTGCAGTGAGTTAGTATAGGTGACGTGCTGACGTGAGCACCTGACCCAGAAGACATTCTCAGGGAATGTTAGTGCTTGGCATTGCACAATGTTGTTACCGACTCTAGAAACTGCTAGTCAAAAATGACTTGAATTTATAATCTAAACTACCAGCAGTTTTGATTAACAAGATGCCTTGAGAAACAACTATCTAGGAAGTAAATAGTTCAACTATTTAATAAGAAGTAAAAGCATACATTTCATAGATTCTCTTAACTAATACTTGTTATAACCTTTAAAAGGGTAATGGTATCTCCCTTTTCAGAACCTCGGCTAGTTAAGTGCCTGATTCAAAGTCATAAGTCAAAGACTAGAACACAGATTAAAATATTTGGGGAATTGTTTTTCACCCACCTAATCTTCAGAATCCAAAGGCTTTAGGAGTTCTCAAAATGTACTTAAAAGATAAGACTCAAAAGTTGAAAGAGGGTCTATGGGGCGCCTGGGTGGCGCAGTCGGTTAAGCGCCCGACTTCAGCCAGGTCACGATCTCGCGGTCCGTGAGTTCGAGCCCCGCGTCACGCTCTGGGCTGATGGCTCAGAGCCTGGAGCCTGTTTCCGATTCTGTGTCTCCCTCTCTCTCTGCCCCTCCCCCGTTCATGCTCTGTCTCTCTCTGTCCCAAAAATAAATAAATGTTGAAAAAAAAATTTAAAAAAAGAAAGAGGGTCTATAGCTATATGTGTAAACAGAACTCGTTTAGAAGGCCAAGCTAGCCTAATCTTAGGGTTTATCCCACACCAGAATGGGAAGAAGAAAGAGTAAGTGGAGGGCTTTCACACTATGAACTTATTTGAACTTATCTGATCTATGGATCATGGATGTTTCTACAAAAGTATTGAAGTGCATACCATGTTTTAGACATTTGGGTAAGAAGAGTGAACAAGATAAAGTCCTTGTCCTCATGGAGTTTCATTTCTAAAGGTGAGGGTGAGAAACAGCTAAATATGCCCATTTGGCTGATGGGAAGTGAGAGTCAAGGGATAAATACCAAATTCACGTAAGTTCATAGAGCTACTGAGATGCAGCAGAGGATTGGAATGGAGTTCTTGCTGGTTGTGTGGCTGTGACAGTTTCTGGGAAAAGCCCTGTGAAAGTAAAGATTCCTTTGGACACTGACATTTTGTAAATAGACTGTTCTGCCACACTGTGACCGTGAATATGACCTTCCTACTTTTGGTTTGAGACACAACTGTATTTTAATGGCAAAGCATTGAGACTGCGATCAGGAGATCTGGGTTAGACCCTCGGCTTTGCCACTTGTCAGTAGTATGGCTGAGTTCTGGCTTTCTCACATCAAGGGAAAAATTAGAGTTGTCTCACAACGATTTTGTAAGTGAACTATGTTCACGAACATCTGGAACATCTGAGGCTGGTCCACAATAGGTATGCGATAACTCTGCAGTGGATGTGGCACTATCAATTATTATTAACTCGTGGAATTAACCAGGGAGGCAGTGGGTCCCATGAGGGAAATAGCTCTACCTACCTGTGTGGAATCTTACCTTCATCTCTAATGTAGGTAGCAAGTCAAACTGGGCAGTGGTTAAAGTATTAGCCATAGACCATAAAACACCTAGCAGAGTTTCTGGCACAATCATGAAATCGTACTTATTGTGATTATTACTGCATATGAGTCTAATGAAGCATATATTAAGGAGGCACTTTGTAAAATGTGTTACAAATTTGGACTGAAATTCTGTTGATGTGTTTAGTACAAAGACTTTGGCTCAAGAGCCTAAGAAATGAGAAAACACAAAAACGGGTAGAAATGTTTAAAGGAGAATATAAGAATAACAACTAAGTATCGGTAGCCTTTTCTTTGTTAATTAGGAGTTTATAATGTCTTCTTAAAAATTTTTTTTTAATGTTTATTTATTTTTGAGAGACAGAGGGAGAGAGACAGAGTGTGAGTGGGAGAGGGGCAGAGAGAGAGAGGGAGACACAGAATCTGAGACATGCTTCAGGCTCTGAGCTGTCAGCACAGAGCCCGATGCGGGGCTTGAACTCGGGGCTTGAACTCAGAACGTCGAGATCATGACCTAGGCCGAAGTAGGACGCTTAACCAATAGCGCCACCCAGGTGCCCCAGAGTTCTTAATGTCTTAATGAGCATCCCTCCAAAAGTCTGTCTTCAGATTTTGATTTTTTTTTTCTGGCTTCATGCATAAATGAGAAATTGTGTATACACCATGCATGAGGTGTTGGCTATTTCTAGAAGAAAGAGCATGTTTGTGAGGGACCAGATTTTCCCACTGACCTCACAATTACCTGTTAAGTGTGGATGTATTAATAGCACAGCAGGACTGAATACCTAAAATTAAAGTTTTGGGGGCGCCTGGGTCCACACTTGGTTAAGTCTCTGACTTTGGCTCAGGTCATAATCTCACAGTTCCAGAGTATGAGCCCTGCATCAGGCTCCATGCAGACAGCTCAGAGCCTGGAGCTTGCTTCGGATTCTGTGTCTCCCTCTATCTCTAACCCTCCCCTGCTCGCGCTCTCTCTATCTCTCAAAAATAAACATTAAAAAAATTAAAAACAAATAATATTGAGAAAAGTTTGGCCCAGTAGGCACAGACACAAAGTTGGGGAAGGGGAGGGGGGCTGGGGGAGGGAGGGAGTTAAGTGGGTGGGGAGTTTTATTTTTACACAGTATTTGGAAAACCAGAATTCAAATGTAAATACCTGGCCTCAGGGCATCTTTACAAAGGTAGTGTCCTGGAACCAATCCTTAGGGCTGGGTCTGGATTTCATCCTGCAGGCAAAAAGCATCTTCCAACAAAGGAGAAGATAAGTAATAATGAATACATTATGGCCATCAAGCTTTTAGGCTTTCTGTTTGGTTGAATGGTGATCTTCTCCTCCCAACACACGTTCTGTCTCTTTGTCTCTGTCTCTGTCTCTGTCCCCCAAATCCCATCGGCTCTCCTTACTGTGGGGTAGTTGGCCAATCAGGATCTCAACCTTCACCGCATTCCTCTGGGAGAAGCAAGGCACTTCCCTGGCAAGAAGGCGGGAAGGAGATAATGGCCACGGCTGTGCTGTTCTTTCAAGTGACTGAGTTCTACAGCTGTTTGAAGGTCTTCCTGGAAGCCAAACCTGGAGGCTAACCTTGGGACGTCCAGAACAGCTAGTTTCAGAGTGCATCAGACCCTCTCTGCCTCCTCCCTACCGCCTGTGCCTGCGGGAACTTCTCTCTTCTGGGATCATAGGCGATTCCAGCTCCTTCTGGACTGCTCCCTCCTTAGTTAGGGCACTCAGCTTCCCTACCAGGCCCAAGAGCCTGGCGGTGCAATAGTGATGTTGTTTGCTTACCTCTGCCCGGGGGAGGTGCTGTGGCCAGCAGCCTTCTCCTGTTCTGCTGCCCTTCACTGCCCCCTACTGGCCAAAGCGGTTCAACTGTCGTTAGCCTTTGAGGTTCAAACTTTATCCCAGAGAAAACAGAATTACAGCTTTCAGATGTGTATACAGTCAGGCTTCCAAGAGGATAGGTTAGAGAGAGAGAGAGAGAGAGATTGTAGAGGCTGAAATGTTCTTGTTTCTAGTTGAATCTTAAACATAGGCAATTCTATTGGAAAAGGTACTACTCAGGTAATCTGGTTTCACTGGATTAAGCAAACACAAATGGTTTATTCCATTAGAGTAGCATCTCTTCATCATGCTCTAGTTAATTGCACGACTCTGCATTTTACATAGTTTGGAGGGTCTCACACACTAATCAGAGCTTCGGACACATACAAGCACCGGAGAACCAGTTTTTCCTTATACCTGGGTGTACCTGGGCTGTAACTTGGGTGCCTTGGAGAGTTGTGTAATCTCTCTTGCCCAATACAACAGCTAACCGCCAATCACAAGGGTTTAAGTTATGTTAATTCTCGTACATATGTTGTTACATGGTCCATATTTCAACACGGTCAGATGAATCTTGCAGGCTTTAGCCATCCATGGCACACTCAGGTGATTTCTGGTGGAGGCAGGTGTTGGCAGGCCACCGGGTCCTTGGGAACATGCTAGAAGGTGAATATGTCTTTGCTGCCTTCTCCCATATTCTGCAGTGCCTCCCACCTACGTCTTTCAGGACATCTAGGAACCCGAACCCTCTCTTGCCTGAATCGGTCACGTTTGCCTTTTTAGAACTGCCGAGCCTCTCAGGAGTCCCCGTGCGTGTGAATCACCTGGGGATCTGGGCAAGCTGCAGAGTCTGCTTCAGGGGTTTAGAATGGACCCCAGAGTCTGCATTTCTCATAAAATTCCAGGTGATGCCTATGCTGCTGGTCTTTTGTGGACCGCACAGAGTAGCAAGGCAATCAAATCATCTGATTAAAGGGATTCCTTCTAATTAAAGTGTAAATGATTGTTAGGTCCAACACAGCTGGTGTTTGCATTTTAATAGAAGTTGCGTTCTTCCCAGCAACCCTTGGAGATTTCAGAAAGAACAGTGGTGTGTAACCTGTACTCTCCCTGTTAAGCCTCCTTTTCTGAAGAGATGGGGGGAGGGTAGGGCTAATTGTAGGAAATTTGCAAAGGCAAGTCTTTGGCTTTCCATCTCTTTTCTGTGTCTCTTCCATCCAAGGTTCATCTTTCCCCCCACGCCCCTTTTCTACTGTGTGGCTCAAGGACATGACAAAGCTGCAAGTTTTAATAATATCTAATATTTAAATTTTCTTTTGCATGGTTAAAATGTTTATGCATTATTGGTAATGGATGGGTTCTTATCGCAAATTTGCCATAGAATTTGAGTGCATATATGATATCTCTTGACTAAGTGCTTAAGTAGCCAATATTAGCTTCCAAGAACTAGTCAGTCTTCAATAATCTTGAGATGAAAGACCAGTAAAGAAACAAAGTCCAAAGTTTGTGCTATTATGAACTAACCAACATCCATTTAATAAGGATGTTGCTCTAGAAGAAAGAATACTGGAGTGAGGCTAAGAGAATTTGGTCCTGTTCCAACTCTATGCTGGCTGGCTGAGTGATCCCTGAGCGATAGCCACAGAAACTGGGCCTTGATTTTCCCATCTGTCAGACCTATTCATTAGTCGAACAAATATTTATTGAGTACTTACCATGAAGTCATTAGACATCCACTCATTACTCAATAGTAAAATATTGATCAAGTTCTTAATGTGTATTTACATCACAGGGTTTTTGACGTTGGATTTATTTGCTTCCAGGAAGGGATTGAGGCATATAGGAATAAAGACTCTCCTTTTCGCCATATACTCCTTGATGTGAGAGGAGGCAACCCTCCCCTGTTTCCTGTTGCTTTCCTGAACCTGAGAGTATGTCTGGAAGTCCTGAAGACTCAGCAGGTGGTTCTTGTAGCAACTTTCCCTTTTGGGCGATGGCCAAGGAAGGTGTCCAGTTGCATATGAATAAACTGTGTCTGGTGAGCTGGGGCTGTTATAACCTGGGTGGGCTCAGCTGTGAGGGATGCTGGCACTGGCCGAGAGGAAGTGTTGGAGAAACCCAGGACCAGATGGGACCGGGACTCGGGAACTTCCTCAGCTGAAGCGCCCTCTCCAGAGCCAATGGTACAATTTGCAGTGTCAGAAAGGTCAGCCATGTCACGGCTCCTGAGGACAAGCACATTTGGAATGATGCCGCTGCCAGCGACTGGGAATAGACACAGCAAACTACAACTTCCAGGGGAGGGACAAGGGCGAGGACTCTGCAAGGTATTGGATCCTTGCCCGATGGGCTATGATGGTTCTAGGCAACACTCCAGACCCAGCAGTGGACTGGAATACTAAGCAGGAAATTGAGAGCTACAGCCCTGTGCTTGGGGCTGTGACGGCAAGATGAATTCCAGGCTCCACACACTGGTGTTAATCCCTGTCCTGGTCAGGGCTGATTGACTCAGAGTCTAGGCAGGACCGTGTCTGTAACTGGCCAGGAGTGGGAAGGCAGGGGTTGTGCGGGGGGAATCAAAGTGGGATGTCTGGTTGATATCCCCAGGCCCCCTATTGCTACCTCCTCTCTGCCGTTTGCCGGCATGTTGTGCTAATGCCGGTGGGGAATCACCTCTTTGTCTCAGGAAGGTTTTTAAGCAAGAGCAATTTTGCCAAGTGTTGATACTTCTGAGAGATGTAACATCTTAAGCCCTGCGTCCCTTTTCCTGTACCGAAAACGCTGGGGCAGATGTACGTTCTAGGTCCCCCAGGCGAAGACCATCAGAGACACACGTGTAGGCAAAGAAGTTGAGTAGATCATTACAAGGAGAAAGACGTAGACCGTGAGGATTTGTGGGATGTCTTGGTGAGAAGGTATCAGAAGGGACTTTCCATAGACTCTGGACTTCGGTTGGATGACTTTAGGGGAGGGTCGAGGGAAGCAGGGGTTCGGTCTGGAGTGGCTTTTGTCAGAAAGGGGGACAAGTCTATGATTAGGCATCTGGATAATATAGTCTTATCCACAGGGAGGAGAGTGAGAGCAAGGATGAAGCTGTAATTGGCAAAGAAATAGCAGTCAATCCAATTAGCCAGGAGCAACCGGAATAGTCGGTATTTTGTAGATTGCAGAATGACCTTTTTTTTTTTTTTTCTGTACTTAGATGCAATTATGATGTGCTCTTGTTCTGTCTCACTTTATCACGGCCTCAGAGTGACTGTGTCTGAGATCAGTGTTCTGTGAATATCTTCGATGCCCAACAGGAAACACCATGCTCGCGAGCTGTGAGCATCAGGCCAGCCCCTAACGACACCCAAGCCTCACTGGAAGTGGCAGACCAGTTCTCAGGATGCCAGTATACTCTGGTCCATCCATTCCTAGCAGGTTGGAAGAAATGGGGTCTAATGTGTATAGTTTTGATAGTAAACCATCGGGGGCACAGAGAAACTCACGTTCTCATGCTAGTATTTTGCCGTCAGTTCTCATGCTTGGCTTTGCAGTCAGGAAATATAGTACATTCCATAACATTTTATTAACCCCACTCAGATGTCAGTGTTCACATTTTACAAAAGAAGTGGAATATAGAAAGTATAGAAAGTTAGGGAAGTTATCACAAATCGTGCGCAAAGTGAATCAGGCACAACAAGGAAGGACACAGGTTAAACTTCTTTCCTTTATACACTAGTGGTTGGTCACCAAAGTCATGGGAAGGCTGCCTTTTGCTAACAGTTGCATCCGAAGTGGCTTCGTAGGGGAGCATGGTGTGTGCAGATGATGAAGAACATGGTGATAGTCTTCAGAGTTAGGAATGCATCCTACCTGACTTTTCTTGAACATTGATATATTCATTCTTTAACACCATATAACTCATTGTATTGTTATCTATAAACATTTTGAGCCAACTTATACTAGCGGCCGGTTTTGTTTCTTTGGACAGTACGTCCCTTGAGTTTAGTGCCTATTCATTTAAGGAGTGTATTCCTATCCCATTTATTTACATTTTTATTTAATTCACTAGATTGTGTGTCACTTGAAGGCAAGGACAGTATCTTCATGAGCTACTAGAGTGGAATACTGAATAAATGACTATAGATGAATGACACGTATTTCTTGTCCAAGTGACTATATCATTGCAGTACCGAGATTTTATGACACACTCAAAATTTCATCACCGCCGTGACTACAATTATGGTTTCCAAATTTCCTTGAGCTTAAAGAAACCCCTCTCCATTGAATGAAAACAAATATCCACAAGAGGCTTGGACATGAATGTTTCTAGCAGAGTTATTCCTCAAAGATCTAAGTGCAACGACCCTTTGAATGTCCATCAGTAGATGGATGGATAAACAAATTGTGGTATATTCATACTATGGAATGCCACACAGCAATAGAAAGGAAGTAAGTACTGATTCATGCATCAACACAGATAATTCCCAGAAACACTATACTAGGCAAAGTAAGCTGGCCACAAAAGGTGACATCCTATAATTCCATTTATGTACAACTCTCAGAAGACAAATTTCATTTCGAGTAACATAAAGCAGATAAATGGTTTCCTGGGTCTGGGGGTAAGAGGTTGAATGGTAGAAAAGGGCACAAAATGTTCTACATCTTAATGATGGTGGTGATTGCTTAGGTATATACATTTGTCAAAACTCACTGAACTGTGCACCTGAAATTGGTGAGTTTTATTGTATGTATATCCCACCTCAGTGAAGTTGGTTTTTAAAAAGTTTCTTTTCATGGGGGAGGGGAAGGAAAAAAAAAAAAAGAGGTTAGAGTGGGAGAGAGAGCCAAAGCATAAGAGACTCTTAAAAACTGAGAACAAACTGAGGGTTGATGGGGGGTGGGAGGGAGGGGAGGGTAGGTGATGGGCATTGAAAAGGGCATCTTTTGGGATGAGCACTGGGTGTTTTATGGAAACTAATTTGACAATAAATTTCATATAATAAAAAAAAATAAAAAGTTTCTCTTGACTCCACATCCCTCTTCAGCTACCACCCCTTTCTTTGCTCCCCATTTAGTGAAACTTCTCAAAAGAAGTGGTCTATATCCATTTTAATCCCTTTCCTCTTAATCTCTTGAGAAGAAAAGACTCTTGCTAAAGTCATCAATGACCTCAGTGTCGCTACTCGAAGGGTCAGTTACAAGTCCCCATCTCAGTCAACCTTGATAGAGCTGCCCACTCCCTCCTCCTGGACACACTGTCATCAGCTCTCAGATAGTTACCATGTCCTGGGCAGCTCTTTTTCGGGCTCTTTCTCCACTTCCCCCTCATTGCTTAGACCATTAAATTTTGGCAGCTTACCCATCCCTCCATTGATTTCATCCAGTCTCAGGGTATATGAAATGCTATCTCTCTGCTCATTATTCGAGTGCAGAGCTGTCTCCTGGACTCTAGAGTCATATAACCAACTATTTACTCATCTTGCCCACTGGGATGTCTAATTTATTTATTTATTTATTTATTTATTTAAAAAAAATTTTTTTTTCAATGTTTATTTATTTTTGGGACAGAGAGAGACAGAGCATGAACAGGGGAGGGGCAGAGAGAGAGGGAGACACAGAATCGGAAACAGGCTCCAGGCTCTGAGCCATCAGCCCAGAGCCCGACGCGGGGCTCGAACTCACAGACCGCGAGATCGTGACCTGGCTGAAGTCGGACCCTTAACCGACTGCGCCACCCAGGCACCCCTGGGATGTCTAATTTATACTCAACATGTCCCGTTCTGAACTACTAAATTCCAGGGTGCCTGGCAACTAGGCTTCTCACACTGTGCTCCTTACCTTGGTACAGGGCAATTCTGTTCTAGTTCCTTATGTCAAATCTTTGGAGTCCTCCTTGGTTTCTTTCATATCCCACACTTATTCCATTGAGATCCTGTTGACTCTGCCTCAAAAATGTAGCTAGAATCCAACAACATTCACCGATCTTATTTTAATCCAAGCCATGGTTGTTTTGTACCTGGATTATTGCAACGGTAGCTACTTGATGTCCTTTGATGAATAAGCAATTGACTTTGTGCTCCTCTGTAGTCTCATCCCCATACAGAAACTACCATGAACCTTCTAAAATGCAAGTCTGATCATGCATGCTGCTGACAACAAATGTTCTAAACTCTGATGTTCTAAGTCTAATGCTTTAACCCCACATACCTATAATGACCTAAAAGGTCCAACAAAATCTGGCCTCTGTCGTCTCCTCTTTGCTCACTCTGCTCCAGCTACACTGGCCAGCCACCTTGCCACTTCTGGAATGTACCAGGCATCCTTGTATCTCAGGACCTTTGCATTTCTTTTCCCATCTGCATCCTTCTGGAATTCTCTCCCCCAGATATCCACATTGCTTACTCTCTTACTCTTTCAGGACTTTGCTCAAATGTCACCTTCTCAGGAGACATCTCAGGCAGCCCTCTTGAAAACTGTAATCATTTTCATGTCCTTCTTCACTGGGATTTTCCACTTTCTTTCCTGTTTTATTTTCAAAGAACTTGCCACTATTTGACACACTATATGTCTTTGTTCATGTACACTTTTCTCGACTTGAACGTGAGCTTTCGGAAGCAGGGTTTTTTTTTTTTTTTTTTTTCCCATTTCTTTAGGCATTTTATCTGCTGAGCCTAGACTACAGTTTGGAACATACAAGACTCAACCAAATATACTATTAATTAATGAGTGGAGGGATACCGAGGCATGGGGGGATTAAGCAAGTTGATAAACATCATCTAAAAGAGGTAGAATTGCTTTTAAGAAAATTCAGTACCCTGGATTTGGACCTGCTTCTTACACTATAGAATCACACTAAAATTCATTTTTTTGTAAACCTCACAAGTATGTATAATAAACTTCCCCACAATGGTAAGCTGGTTCTAGAAATTACTTACCATTTCTAAGTTGATTGACTTGAACAAAACGTTTTGAAAATTTCTCAGGTGTGATCATTGACTAGTCAATGACTTGATCAATGACTAGTCAAATTCTCCATTGTCAAGAGGTTTATGATCACTGATGAAAAAATATTTCCATTCTCCACCAGCCTTGGAAATAACTATATTTGCAGGTAGTTCTGTATTATATATGTGTAAAAAAAGCTGACAGGATGCTCAGTGATGGAAACACTGGTGTGAAATTTCAGCCCGATTTCTTCAAACAGGACCACTTGGTGATGAGGTCAAGGATTCCCAGGCTTGGGTCTCCTTGGGTGGAGTGGTCCCTTGTTGGGGGGTTGTAAATCTGGACCACAATCTCATGGGTATGTTCCTGAGCTAAACTTATAGGTAAAAAACACTTTTGAGATCCACACTACCCTAAATAAGAAAGAGTGAGCTGGTCCCTACAATGTGGTTTTGGAGAAGTGGTTTAAGCCTGCACACAAATAAAGCAAGAATTCTGACATATTCTTGTGATTAAAGATAATAGTTTTTTAGTGACTGTAAGCTTACTCAGGTGTGCCGTTTGTTCAGTATGTCGTAATGCACCCCTTAGGTCTGGAGACCAGGCAGGTTTGCTCAGTAATTACCTTACCGAAAACCAGATTACTTATTGTTTAGATGTCAGCTACCTGAGAGTGTGCCAAATAGCTCTCAGACAACTGGGAATTACCAACAATACTGGCCCGATGAAGGCGCCTGCATTTTTCATGTCATGTGTCTTGCCAGGGTGGGCAGACTGGTTCAAGGGAATGAATGAACTTCATTCCATGCTGCAGTAGGCCTTCACTGACCCTCCTCCACCCCGGCTAGGGAAATATCAAGACAGTCATTTTCTCTGATGAGCTGGTGCTCTCTGAGACAGCTCCTGAGCCTTCAGCCAAGAACAAGTGATCTGACATTTGTCCCTCTGGCAATCTCCTTTGCTTGGGAACTTCTAAAGTGCTGTTGACATACGACATCAGAAAATTTGATATTCTAGAAATTAGATCTGCTTTGAAAACTTGAAAGTAAACAGAAGGTACATACATAGGAATATATATATATATGTATTATATTATATACACATACCAGTATAAACACAAGTCTTAGAGATGTTTGTCTGCTTTCTGTACTGAAGGACTATTAAAAGTCAAGAGTTAGCTTGCCGGATTGAAACCTCCTTCAAACTTCTACTTGTTACTTAATCTCTCTAAACTCATCTTCTTCTCCTTAAAATGGGGATAAAATAGTTATTCGCCATAGGATTTTTTTTTAGGACAAAATGAGGAAAAATATATGTAGAAATATCTGAAAAAGAACAGCCGAGTTCCAGCAGAAATCCAAATTCAAGTAGATTGGGGTTTCGGTTGACAGGACACTTTTCAGATCCCCTAATCTCACTAATACTGTTTCTTCATTTGCAGTCTGTGACTATTACTGTTGCTTTATGCTCTCACATTTAGGAGGCAAAATCATCCAACTGATAAATGATTATGCTAAGTATTTGTTAAATGCTTACTAAGTACTTACTGAGTGCTTGTTAAGTACTGGGGTAAGAGTGAGGGAAGGAGAAGGACTTAAAATATGAAACTCGCAGTTTAATTGGTGAGATTGACTTATACGTATTTATACACACCTGGGTAGAAGTCCTGGTTTTTAAGAAAGAACATGAGGTATGGAGTTAAGAGACTTCCTTTCATGTTCTATTCTGGTCTACCACTTATCAAGTGGATCCTTGAACAATCCAGTTAATTCTGACCATTAGACGCCTCCATCTGTGAAATGAGCATAACAGAAAACAGGTTTGTGGTCAGGATAAAATGAGACCATGTACATACAACTCTTTCCTAAAGGGTATCTACATATTCGTTATCGTCATCAGGAGGTTAGAAATTGACATCTTCTGTAACAAGTGTCTAATTAGGCAGAAGTAAAAAGTATGCAGAGAACAGGGAGATCACTGTGGGTAGAAAAATCTCAGTTCCATGGAGAAAATGGACCTCAAACTAAGCATCAGAGGAAGGATATGGTTTAGGGAACAGACAAATAGGCAGACAGATATAGGGAAGTAAATTTTTCAGGAGGAAGGCAGTGTTAGCAAAGGCCTGGAAAGAGAAATGCAAGAAATATGGCTAGCACCTATAAATACATCAGTCTGGCTAGAATATAGAATTCAAATAGGGAAATATTGGCTGTCAGGGTAACATGGTTGCTGTAGACTATAGTGGTCAGAAATGATATAGTAAGAAGGCAGATAGCCCAGGGGTTGATCTGGGCTCTGCTGTTTACAAACTGTGTAGTCTTGGGCAAGTCAAATCTTCTTCCTGGAAATGATGGCTAACTCTCAGGATTGTTGTAAATATTACATGGGTCAATACATATAAAGCATAAAGCTCTGTGCCTGGTATTTAGGAATCACTTAGAAAATGCTAGAAATTGAATCATTCTGACCCTTTCACATTGATCTTTATTCATTTTCCTCAAACAACCAAAAGCAGGACATATTTAATTACTCAGGGCATGAATCACAATCATTAAAAAACACTTACAATTCCTTCAGCCAAACAGATCAGTTTATTTTTTCAGATGCCCTTTTGATCACTTATTTTTCAATATATTTTTCATTGTTTTAAAAATAATTTGAGGGTAAGTGTTGTGTTTTTTCCCAATTGCACATTCAAATGCCGTGTGTGTGTGTGTGTGTGTGTGTGTGTGTATATATATAGTACATATATATATGTACATATAATGTATATATATATATTTTTTTCCCCTAATCTTGAGTCTACTGGAATTTTGGCAACCCCAAAACTTGAAGATATCTTTGAAGTTTCAGACCACTTCTATCTTTGCAAGGGAGATTTTGTGTCTTAAATTTGTTTATTGTATATCTGTATCCCTCATCTGACTCTCTGGGAATACTACAGCATGGCAAAAGACCTACAGGAGTGGTTCTCGACCATGGCAATTCCACCCTCCCACCCCAGGTAATATTTGGCCATGTCTGGAGACCTCTTTTGGTGACAAAACTGGGAGGTGGTGGGGAGGATGATGCTATTGGCACCTAGTGAGTAGAAGCCAGGGACGCTGCTAACCATCCTATAATGCATGAGACAATCCCTCCACTCCTAATCAAGATTCATCTAGTCCTAAATGTCAGCAGTGTTGTGGTGAGAAACTCTGACTTGGGTATGTTCTCTCATCCTCATTTTCTTGAGTTAGATGTTATGACATGGTCAAAGGTACACGAAATAGGGAACTAAGCCATAAATGATGTAATGTGGCAATTTTGTTCCTTTACTCCTTTGTGTCTGTGTTAACCACCCTAAGCCTATTGTCATTGGCCACAGAGGAATAGGAGCTACTGGAAAACCCTGCTTCCCAACCAGCAGACACAGTCACTATGTTTGTGTTTAATTAGGTACGACAAAAAGCATCATCACTATTCAGTGTTTGTAAATTGCAGATTGAAACATTCAGTTGGAACCTATCCAACTGCCCACAAACATCATCTAACAGAGGTGTACTGGATGCAAGGTGCTGTTGTAGATGCTGATCATACTCTTAATATTTTGGTTCCTTTCTAATGAGATATTTTGGCAAATTTAATGAGCTTTTAATTCTAAGATGCACATTGTTTCTTTCCCAGTAGTGTGCATTCCATTGAGAAAGAGCAAAACTGCTTCCAATTTTAATTGTAAGATGCCATTTATGGTAAGATACATGCCAATTTAATGTGGAAAAAGCATGCATTCTAAAGTTTATAAAGCACGGTCCTTATTGCCCATATTATTGAAAGGGCACAGTAAACTTATTTTCCTTTAAAAATATCATATCTTTTCAATATTTGGATTTTACTTCTGGGTAACCTCAGCATTTCAAAACCGTAGTGCTCTAAAATGTGACCACAGTAAATATGAGTAAAAAATCAACCATAGTAGATTGCCTTTCTGGGTGGAGGGGCACATACCCAGAAATTCCTGTATCTTGAAGAATATGAGTGAGAAAATGTTTTGAAACCCCTGGAAAAATTATATGACACTATGATGTGTGTGTGTGTGTGTGTGTGTGTGTGTGTGTATTTTTCTTTCTGTTTCTGTTCATTAGCATGTATTCTATCAGATTTTAGATCATGTTTCCTCTCTCACTCATTTTGATTTTCAGAATTCTATCCAATTGTTTGGTTACAATTCTTCAATCTTCCACAATAATATTGATCTATTCCTACAAGTTTCTCAGTCTCTACTCAATAGCCTTGGTTTAGAGCCACGGCTAATTTTCGCTACAATGAGAAGAGCTGATTGAATCCTTTTGGCTCCATGGAATTTACTTGTTCTTTGCAGCTATTGGAAAAGTCACGGAGAGGCAGAAATGTCAGGGGGCATAACAGGTAATGATGGAAAACCAAGGCCAAGTCCACTAATCTGTAACCTTCGCCAGCCATTGAAGGGAAGAAAGCATGTGTTGTTTGCGACGGAGTCCTAGGTTAAGTCTGGAAATCTGAAAATGATGATCCTTGTGACACAGCCAAGTTCCTTAATAGGTCATTGAAGAGGCTTGCTAGAATCTGGGCCCATCAGCCCTGCAGCCTTGGCAATTCATACATAGTGAGAGTTTAGTTTGGACTACCTACTTTCAGACTCACTAGGAGAATATAATTTTTTTTTTAAAAAGTTGCCATTTGAGTGAAAACATGCAAAACTCCTTTCTGTGGAGACATTTGCTGTGTTCAAGATTGCTTTCCTCAAGTCTTCTCCTTAAAGTGAACAAAAATACTTTTTATTGTGAAAAACAGTTAAGTGAGAGTACAGCTTACACTCAAAATGGCTGACAAAACCTCTCATTTCCTGTAGAACAACAGCCTCCAGAGGAATCAATCCAAGGTGCTTACATCTCTATACAAAGAAATGCTAAAAGATAGAAAAGGAATCATTTTCATATATTTACACCTAATAAACGAGAAAGAAAAAAGAGTTGTAGTTTTTGAATATTGTGCAAATAAACATTTGTAGCTGTTCAGCTTGAAATGTGGAATCAGAAGATAAAAATGATTCTTATGAGAAAGAAACAAATCATGGCAAAGCTGTTCAGTAGAATGGCTCAAAAATCAGTTTGGATGAAATATCTACTAACTTAACTGGGGATCTAGAACATCGAGACTGGTAATTTTCTAATTGCAATGAGAACTTTCAAGTTTATTTTAAGCTGTAAAAACACCTTCTTCTTCTTCGGGTGCCTGGGTGGCTCAGTCAGTTAAGTGACTGATTCTTCATTTCGGCTCAGGTCATGGTCTCACATTTCATGGGATCGAGCCCCACGTGGGGCTTGGTGCTGACAGCACAGAGCCTGCTTGGGATTCTCTGTCTCCCTCTCTCTCTCTGCTCCCACTCCTCAATAAATAAACATTAAAAAAAAAAAAAACCCAGCTTCTTCTTGACAAGGAGAAAACTAAGCATGGGGCCCTGTATTCAGCCCTCTTGTGGTAAATACAGATTATGATAGGATAATTGAAAAAATTGTATATAAGACATTTTTCATAGAAACAGAATTTTCTCTGATATGTAATTTCTGAGGTTTTTACTTAAAAAAATCACACTAGGTGTTTGTAATTGCAAAGCAGAATGTAAATGTCTTAGATTTTGGAGTGTAAAAAAAACACCCCAAAAACCTGTTGAAAAATCCCCTTTTTGCCTCCTACCAGCTACTTCCAGGTCCCTCAGACAAGGCTCTCAACCCACAGAAACCTGTTTACAAAGTGTTTGGGATACAGGGGAGGGGGGGTGGTACTTGCTTGACAAACTCAACAAGGCCATCTGGAGGATCAAATGAAATAATTCACACAGAAGCATTTTTAAGCTGTAAAGTGTCACAAAGGCAATGTATTATTCAACTAGCAAATGAAAAGTGACCAGTTACACACCCTTAAACTCATCAGAGACACTGACTGGAGGCGGAGAATGTTTAGGACACCCTTCTAATCTCCAGAGCCTTTCAATTCTGAAATATCTCCATTTTAAAGTAAACCACTTTTCTTTGCATTTCTTTTCCTGTTTTAATTTTTTAAATTCCTCTGATTTCCTTTCAACGTTTTATTGGCTTTAACAATATTTATCTTTCATATCATGTAACATGTTTGCTGTTCCTCGTGGTGATCATATCACTTCTGGTCTCACCTTAAATCATCATTTATAGAGTCCCTGGTCTCTTTGTAACTGAGTACCGACGTGACAATTGTTGTTCTGTGTTCCGGAAACACAGAGGTAAAAAGGCAGTGATCCCCCCCTCATGGGGAGACATACACTAATCTCTCTCTCTCTGTCTCTCTCTGTCTCTCTGTCTCTTTGTCTCTCTCTCTCTCTCTCTCTCGCACACACACACACACACACACACACACACACACACACACACAATGCTAAGTAGCATTAAATACTATGAAGAAAGAGAAAGCATTGGCTCAAAAATGATGGGGGTAAGGTGGAGGAAAAATTATTCTAGGCCGAGGGAAGAGCAAGGTGGCCAGTGTTGGTGTGTGAGGGTTGCAGAGACCGGGAAGGAGTTGAAGAGAGGCCAGTACCAATCACGAATACTTAGTCTCCCATGGATAGGAGTCTGCTTTATTCCGAATGGATGGAAATCACTGAGGGGAATATAGGATAACGATACAATCTCATTCATACCTGCTCAGTTCACATGACTGCCAGCCGTAGGCCATCAGACTGTGAGCGCTGAAACGGGAAATTGCAGTTTCTTTACCCAGTTCTCAAAATCAAAGCCAATTGATAGACTGGGAGCCCACTGGCACAAGGGGGGGTCAGTTCGCCTTGAAGAACTGCCATGGATTGTGTCTTGAATGGATGGATTGAATGGACGGTTTGTGTCCCCTCAAAATTCATGTGTCAAAATCCCAGTGCCCAATACGATGCTATTAGGAGGTGGGGTTTGGGGGAGCTCAAATTATGAGGGTGGAGCCTTCCTGAATGGGATTGTGTTTTTATGAAAGACACCCCACAGAGCTTCCTACCATGTGAGGACGTAGTGAGAAGTTGACAGTGTGCAACCCAGAAGAGGCCCTTCACCAGAACCTGAGAATCTTGGACTTCCAGCTTCCAGGACTCTGAGAAGTAAATGTGTCTGTTGTTTATAAGCTGCCCATTCTGTGGTGTTCTTCTGTAGCAGCCCAAAGGGATTAAGTCAAGAATGTTCCAGTTTATATGTTAAATATTCTCCTGAACTTTCCCAGAAGAGGCTGGTGGTCCTCTCACAGGTAACAGGCTCCTGGGGACAAGGGATGCCTAGACTTTCCAACATCCAAGGCTGTCTGAGCTCTCAGAAATACAAGGAGAACCAAGATAGTATCATGGCCCTGTAGGTAGAGTGGGGCTTTTGGAGACCAGGTGACACATAGAGGTCTCGTCCAAGGCTGTCCCCTGGTGGGGCCAACACTAGGAATGATCATTCCTGGGGACATCCATGTGGCTGCTGAAGTCACTAAATTTGAGAGCAGGTAATAGCAACCACGAGAAAACTATGGAAGCCCATCAGAGGACAAGGGGTAATAGCCAGGTGGTGGCCAGACTATTGCTATGGGGGACGGTAGCAATGGGACTGGTCTGATGATGTGGGTTTCAACAGCACTGGGATTCCTGAGGGAGAAGAAATGTTCTGGAGGCACGCGGCAAGAGGGCATTTACCTCACTCCAGACCCACTCTGGAAAAAAAAAAATAGCCATCGCTTTATGAAAGTATGAACGAATACATGGCACCGTGAGATGGTGACTGTGAAGTATCCTTCCCAGAAACACGTGTTTTGCCTCACAGGTCACTTAACCCTTTTGTCTGACAGCTTCCCAGATGGTTTTCGTGAAACACCAGTAACCACTAGGGCTCAGAAACAGAATGGAGACTGTCCACTCATTGCTGTTCAGCTCGAAGTCTAAAGAAGATGCTTTTCTGCCCCCAACCCCCCGCCCCTGGTACCTCCTGGTAATTGAGAGCATTAATGAGATAATGTTCATAGGGCTTTAAGCTCATTGGAAGAAAGGCGGTCCATAACCACAAGGTATCATTGCCTCTCTTGCCCAGGTGATTCTGCACAGGTGTTCCCTTCCTCAGCTTCGCTTTCATGATGCTTTGTCACACCCACAATGGGTGTCACAGCCGGATGGGAAGAGTCCTGGGTGAAGGGAATCTGTACCGTGTGTTCCTTACTTGTCCCCTGTTCCCGGAGCACATCTTGACTCCGGGTCTCAAGCGGGTGTGATGTGCCACTCGTCAACGACGTCCCCGGCAAAGAGTTTGCAGAGACAACAAGAGGACTAGCCGGGCCAAACGGAAACCAGTCTATGGAATGACTTTCCGTTCAGTTTATGCTGCATCAACACAAAGACGCACACACAAACACAAATCTATTGGACATTTATTTGTTCTCTCTCTCTCTCTCTCTCAATCGCTTCTCGGCCTTTTGGCTAAGATCAAGTGTATTTGTTCTCTCTCCATATGTAAACAGGTACATATGTATACACAGCAAATGACACCAAACCCTGCAAAAGGTCTAAGGCTGGTGTTAACTCCCCACTCAAGTGCTGGTGAACCTTTCCGCCAGGAAGACCTAAGAGATAGATGTGTCTGCTTTTCTGTTCAGACCACTTTTGGCTGCTCACTTTTGATCTGTTTTTGTGTCTCATACGCCATCCTGATTCATGCGGATAATTTAACCTCTTGGCAATGCTCAACGTTGAGACCTCAAGGGATAGAGTTCTGCCGTGTTCTTTTTCCGTTAGCTTCTGTGTAGGTCATAGCAGTGCTGGAATGTCAAAAGGTGTGACGCACACTGAAAAATACCAAGCAGTGCTGCTCTCCAAACAGCCCCCAGATGGCCTGTCTCCTGTCTGCCTGCAGAGGTGGAAAGGACTGTCGTCCTCTGTGGCATTGCGGGCGGGTGTTTCGCTTGGCAGGCTGGACGCTGCCTGAGAAGGTCAGTCTCTCCCCAGACTGGCATGAACTGAGGGCACAGCGTGGGCTAGACCCTGGGTTCAGGCTGGTTGAAATGCCACCTTCTTTTATGTGCTCTTTTTCTGTTGCACCCCACATCGTCCTCCTTAACCTCTGACCAAAATTGTGGTTGAAACTTTGTCGTTGCCTCCCTTGGGTTTCCCAGTTTCCCTGTCAGCTTCACTACATGTAGCTGATGGTTTATGCATTTCCCAGTATTTCCTAGAGCGAAGTTGCAAGAGTCAAATGCAGAGTATTCTAGCCTTAGAAGAAAGTAAATTCTATGTACTCCTATACTCTTTGTAGATCTGAGCTGAGCAGCTGACTGATCATTTGAGGGGGGACCCTGAGTACCTGGTGAGGCTTAAGCTGGGGCACTAGAGTCTGTCTTGTCTCTCTTCCGACAGTGGCTTACACTTTCAGTACGTCCTGTCGTCTCTGTTCTCTTGGCCCGGCTTAATCTATGGGGGTTGCTCAGGATGTTCTCTAGAATGTTCTATCATGGCATCTCCAAAACATTTAGTCTCTCAGTGGCCAGTACTTGGGATTTCCATCTTCTTTAAAAATTTTTTTTTTTAACTTTTATTTATTATTGAGAGACAGAGACAGAGCATGACCAGGGGAGGGGCAGAGAGAGAGGCAGACACAGAATCCAAAGCAGGCTCCAGGCTCTGAGCTGTCAACACAGAGCCCGATGTGGGGCTCAAACCCACCAACTGTAAGATCATGACCTGAGCCGAAGACGGATGCTTAACCCACTGAGCCACCCCGGCGCCCCGAGATTTCCATCTTAACTGTGGTCTGCCTTGGGGCGCCGGGGTGGCTCGGTCAGTTGAGCATCCAACACTTGATTTCGGCTTGGGTCATCATCTCGCAGTTGGTGAGTTCAAGCCCTGCATTGGTCTCTGTGCTGGCAGTGTGGAGCCTGCTTGGGATTCTCAGTCTCCCTCTCTCTCTGCCCCACCCCGTTCGCTCTCTATCGCTCTCTCAAAACAAATAAACATTAAAAAAAAAATATGGTCTGCCTTGTCTACAAATCCCAGGGTGGGGAGACATTTTGGGTGTGTAGGGCAGCCAGACTTCTCCACGGCATTGAGGGCAGTGATGCCAAAGCAACAACAACAACAGCAGCAACGACGACAAGAGCAGGGTTGGCAAACGTGCGAAGGGCCTGGTGTGGCTGGCAGAGGCGTTTGTGGAAGAGCTTAGTTCTTCCTCCCCCAGCAGCCACCCATGTGGGAGGAGAAGGGCCTCCGTTCTCAGGCTTTCCCGCCAGCCTCCGCTGACCCGGAAAGCTGGGTGACAAAGGGACTCCAGATGTGCCGATGCTTCTCCGGCTTGGAAAGCGGCCCCAGTGGTGACCTGGGAAGTCACTTTGGCCACCAGTACCGCCAGATAGGCCTTTAATTTGATTCGTCCAAAATGTACGATGACACTAAGATCGCCAGATTCTGTGCTAGGCACAGGATTCCTGAAGATAAAGATGGTCCAGTTTGGCAGAATTTGGTGCTCCATTGGACTTGGGATGTGGAGCAAGGGTGGGGTAGAGGAAGACTCCAAGGTGTCTGGCTTAGGCGATTGGGAGGCAGGTGATGATGTTAGTGAACAAAGGGACCATAGGAGGAACAGGTTTGAGTGAAGCGGGGCTGGGAAGGAGTGGGGAGCCATATGTTTGTTTGGGTAGGTGTTGGCTGGAGCATGCCATAAGGCCGCCAAGTGGAGATTCCAGGAAGTGGTGGAAGCAGAAGTCCAGGGTTTAAGAGAGAGAGCTCAGAATCGGAAACTTGATCTGGGAGTCATCCATGTAGGTAGAGCCAGCTACTGAAGTTGCTTTGACTTTACACTTCCTACTAGGGAGTAAGGGAATACATATCTGCTGTGCAGGAACACAAATATGTGTCGGTTTTGGACTCTGGTTCCTTGCACCGAGCTCCTAAAAGCATTGAAATTTCCTAGCTGATAAGAAGGGCACCAGGAACCTCTCCTGTTCGAATATCTGTTCTTTGATTGGGTTCCTGACGCCAATCTCCTAAATCCCTTGGAATTCCCTAGGTGATAGGAGGGTCTTTTGTTCTATCCAGGCGATTCCTGGTGGGCTATTCAATGGCTTCAGGATAGGGGCTTGTCAGCAGAAAGACCCAGCCATGATTAGAAACTTGGAACTATCCACTCCACTCTCCACACTCCAGGAAGGGGAGAAGGGCTGGGGGCTGAGTTAATGATCAATTATGCCTATGTAAGAAAGCATCCATCAAAATCCCCAAAGTACTGGGGTGGGAGAGCTTCTGGGTTGGTGAACATATCTCCATGCTGGGATTGGACAGGAACTCCTGGTAAGTAGTGTCAGAATTCAGTTAAATTGCAGGACACTCAGCTGGTATAAAAGAATTGCTTGATGTGTGGAAAACCCACACATCTGGGGTCAGAAGTATTGTGTGTGAGAAAAGCAGAACCACAGGAGTGTTTTTCCTTTACATCTTCCCTGACAAATTCATGGGGTCACTGAAATAATCAAATGACATAATTTACATGAAAGTATTTTTAGCATGCGAAAGAATGCAATTATATGATATAAATAGTATTGTTTGATCACTGTGTTTATAATATGACAGTTTGGAATGTGAAGTGACAGAAGATGAAACCTTTCTGTCAAAGAGCTTGCAATTAGTGAAGCGTCTGGAAAAAAAATCCCCGTGCCTTCAAAACAATGAGGAAGGTTCTAGGATTTAGATTCTTCTAAAATTTGGGAAGAGAGGGGTACAACGTGGGGAATAATTCCTGGTGGGGAAGTGATAGTAGTTGAGCTCCACTTCATGATCAAAAGTCCGTTTCCAGGGTTGTACAAGTGTTGGAAGAAGACTTTGTTTGAACTGAGTGACTTTTTGAGTCTCCCTTCCATCACGCAGGCAATTTATAGGATACCTCCTGTATTTGGAAGATGGTCACTTGTGGAAAACCTTGAAACACCCAGTCAGTGCCTTCTCCACAGGATTGATAGTGTCTGTTGGCAAAGCATAAAAGCCATCGCCAGGACTGCCTACATAATTTGTGAGGCTCAGTGCAAAATGAAAACATGAGCCTCTTGTTTACAAATACTTGGGAATTTCAAAATGGTGACAGAGCGTGAGGCCCCGTGCTACTGTAGAGGATGCCTACACGTGAAGCTGTCTATAGTGTTTCTGGAATCTACTACGCGGATGTCACCTGGGTCACAATTTGAATTGAGGGGAAGGTCTTGAGTCTCCATGCACTCAAGGAGAAGCTGTTAAACCTTTGTATCAAGCATCTCTTCTGTGTTGGGCCAGCCCAGGTGTGGGCACAGAGAACAGGAGAATAGATAAAGCTCTCTTCTCTTGAGGAGTGCATTTGCTTACTTAGTAAAAACAAAACAAAAGAAAACACACAGATATAAATATATATAATTTGTAATATATATTTATAATTAAATATATATAAATATATAGATATTATTGTTTGGTCTCTGTGTTTATATGACACCTAGTATGGAACGTAAGTGAGAAAGATGAAATCCTTCCCTCAAAGAGCTTGCAATTAAAGAAGGGTTTAGAAAAAATACCTGTGCCTTCAAAATAATGAGGAAGCTTCTAGGATTTGGATTCTACTAGGATTTGGGTGGAATACACACACACACACACACACACACACACACACACACACACTACACACACACTACACGTAGTGTGTGTGTAGTGTGTGTGTGTGTGTGTGTGTGTGTGTGTGTGTGTGTGTATAGACACAATGTATACTCTTGTCTGGGAGGCCTTTCCATTAGCAAGACTTCCCCAGCAGCACATGCCATGATGCAGTCATGGTAATGAGGAAATACTGGTTCCCTGGCGGGCAGCCAGGTGGGGCCATGACAGTTGAAGCCCCGCCTGGTCCCTCTGGCTAGGAGCACTCTATTTTCTATGCATGCCACTGTCTGGGCCATGTCAGGGAGCCCTGTGCTCCAGTGCAATCTTCTCTGGCACCAACGTTGCTCAACCACTAGAACTCTCCCACCCATAGTCATGTCCGCCCTTCCTCCAGGGACTTCTTGTGGTATCTTATCTCTTTTCGTTGTCTTTACATTATGGCATCTTGGGGCTTGCAACAAGGCCGGGACACAGGAGCCATGGTCAGTGGGCCAGGCCACAGCCTCACAGAGCATATTTCTATAGCTCTTTCATCTTTAAAAAAAATTTTTTTTTCAACGTTTATTTATTTTTGGGACAGAGACAGAGCATGAACGGGGGAGGGGCAGAGAGAGAGGGAGACACAGAATTGGAAACAGGCTCCAGGCTCTGAGCGGTCAGCCCAGAGCCCGACGCGGGGCTCGAACTCACGGACCGCGAGATCGTGACCTGGCTGAGGTCGGACGCTTAACCGACTGCGCCACCCAGGCGCCCCTCTTTCATCTTTTTAAATTTAGGCAGGCATTTGAAATCTAGAAGGGATTTGGCCAGTCTTTTTTTTTTTTCCTTCCAGAAGAGAGAGACAATGTTAGGACCAGACTGAGGAAGGTGATGACTGTTAGACCAGGTCCTTTCTCTGCTTCCTTTCACCTCCCTCTGCATCTGGAAGACGTGATTCTGCCCTGTGCATCCGCTCCCTTCCTTCTTTCCTCTCTCCTTCCTCCTATCCACACCCTCTCTCCCCACATGGCATTGTCTAACCTCTACATGGCTTTGTCCCTCATGGGACCCCTTTCCTCAGGCTGAGCTTTGCCATTGGACCATTAGTCTACTTTGAGAGAATTTAAAGGCCACAGACCCCCAAAACCTAGTGCTGAATTTATTGTTAGGGGTGGTGTTGGCTTCAAGTTGAGAACTGGGTGAAGAGACTTCTCAGAGGCATCGATGCCCCAAGAACTTGGGCCTCTGTCTCTTTTTCTTTTTTTAAAATTAAAAAAAAAATTCATGTTTATTTATTTTGAGACAAGAGAGAGCACGCTTGCAAGTGTGAGCAGGGGAGGGGCAGAGAGAGAGAGAGAGAAAATCCCAAGCACGATCTGCATTATTAGCACAAAGCCGCACTGGACCTCACAGAACTATTACATCATGACCTGAGCTGAAATCAAGAGTCTGATGCCTAACCTACTGAGGTGGTGGGTTGTATGTGTGTGTGTATGTATGTATGTATGTATATGTATGTATATATGTTACAACTGGGCCTCTCTTGAAGAGTTTGATTTTTAATCTGATGTAAATTGTGTAACTGACTGTTTCCCCTTCTGAATGGCTTGCTGAGAACCAAATCTGCCTGTGATTGTACAAGCTTGCCTGGTATTCAGAAATATTTTCTAGAAATAATTTGACCAAACTCTACCAAAATGTATAGGGCTTTTTCATCGCATGCAATTGGAATACTAATCTTTTCCTTAATTTCCCCTATGAATTTCTATTTCTCTATTGATGTGGTATTTGTAAATGTCTTTTCAGAGAGGTAACATAATAAATAAATATATTCATGACCTAATGCATAAATAGAAAGTAAATGAGTTTCTAACCTGTCTTCAAAAACCCTCCCCCTTTTCTTTTGTTGTGTGCCCCGCCCTCCGCCCCCATTCTCTTCCCATAGCACCTGTTACACAAACCCGCCCCAAAGACGGGAAACGCGAAGAAAAAAAAGCCCTATAGGTTCATGAGTATTTGCTGGAGAATAACCGAAGAACACGTGACTAAATCATCCAATCACAACAGTCGTTGCCCCGTGTCTCGTGGGTGGCTGGCTGGTGTTTTGCAGGAGGAGGCAACAGGTGCACAGGGGGGAACAAAAACCCCACGAAGGTGGAGAAGGAGTGTTGTCTTTGATCAACCCCAGGCATCTGCTCCGTTCTGGCCACAGGTAGAACGTGCTGCTGAGGAGGCAGGTGGGGCTTCTGTAGGAGGCTGTGGAAATTTCTGACAACTGTAAACAACAGGATAGACAACTCTGATTTTAAGATAACTTAGTCCGAGTCTGTGATCAGGAGCTGGGAGAGGAATGTGATGAACCTTTAGAACGATGTCAGCCTCACAATTTATGTGCTGGGGGTGGAGCCACACTCAGCTGTAGATGATATCCCTCGTGGCCTGTCCCATAAATTTAAATCTTTCTGCTGCTACAACGTACAGGGCAGGTGCCTCGCAACTTTCTGCAACAGCTACGATTCTGGGCATTTCCATGTAAATTGAGCCCTTGTGCAGTAAATGGTGTCATTTAACATACAGCTGGGCAGCTCTTAGTTCAAAAGAACCTCAGAGTGAATCCTTTTGGAAGTCACGATTCCTCTGTGACTTAAGTCTTCACGTTTGAATTTATATTTTCTCTTAATTTGGGTTATAACTTAGGATTTCCTTTATAAATTTTCACTTAGTGTAAGTAAATAAATTAGTGCCTAGCCTATAATATTTTCCCCAGGGGCAAAATGGTCATAGCTGTGTCATATTTGTAATAATATTTTAAGTGAACGATTTAATCATAGCCTTAGGAGAGATAAGGATGTTGTGAAAGGTTTCTTCTCATTAGCACTTATAAAACAGAGAAGGCCAGAGTCTAGTTTGTTCATCTAAGAAGGGCTCGCCTGGCTATCGCTCTGGGCTGTGGTGACTTCTTTGACGAAAGCCCAGAGAGGACTCTGGGAGATGCCACGAGAAGAAATTGTACCTTGATTCAGTCACTTCTCTTAAAATCACTGGTCTCTTAAAATCACTGAGTTTCAATTTCCTCCGCTTAAAAATGGGCTAAAATATTACATAGGCTCTCTGTGAAAATATAGAAGGACAATTTTCTTAACACTTTATGAAGAGCCAAGCACAAAGCACATATTAGTCATTGATCGACAACAGGGTGGTTTTGTTTGTTTGTTTTCGTTTTTCTTTTTCTTTTTTTTAAATTGACCCCTGCTTTTTGAACAGTGGTTTCCTAGAAGACTCTGATTCAGGCTTTTCTAATTGAGCCTACCCGGCTGTTCTGCAGGTTCCCTGGAAGCGAGCAATGGTCCTTAGAAAATACCACCTTTGAAAGCGTGTCCAGTAGAAAGATTTCTAGAGAAGAGAAAGTTCGCCCTCTAGTGTGGCCCATGAGAAAGACAGAATGTGAATCTATGAACTAGTCTCAATGTGCTTTTTAAAGAGATTGCTCTCCGAATTAGTATTTTAGTCTGCCCTTGGAATTGAAACCCTCACTTCCTCACTAACTTAGCTTGGCTACCAGATAGTCACTCGATTGTTCCTCAAATGATCTATTTATGTTTTATAATAGTGAATATTCTGCTGACTTTTAAAGCCGTTGAAGACAAGTAACATTTTCAGAATTAGTTCCATTTTATCCTACCGGGTGGTATTTTTATAGTCAGAGTTGAAATGTGAATGCTAAACAGAATCCTGCCTTGCCTTATTTTGCTTTGATTTAATTTCAAGTTAAATAGCCTCAGTCAAGATTATGAACTATAGTGGCTGACGCTGTGTGTTGTAAAGGACCCTGCTCCTGGTGGGCAGACAAATGGCAGGGAAATGAACGCTGTCATAATTTCAGAGTAACGATAGGCATTTAATCACATTAGCATACAATACACTGACACGTGACATTTTTTTTTCTGTGGAATTACTGGCCGCTCATACTGTTTTAAATTGACCTGGGTGCATTTTCTCCAAGCTTTGAACTTTATGCCAACATCTTCCATTCCCTTTTTGGAACACCTCAATAAAGAAAACATAGCAATGTAAGTTTCATAAGGTTAAATGTACAAATATTTCACTATTTTTCTTTTTTTTAGGATTAAAAAAATGTATATCATTTGAGAGAGACAGTGTGAGTGGGGTAGGGGCAGAGAGAGAGGGAGAGAGAGAAAATCCCAAGTAGGCTGTGTACCATCAGCACGGAGCCTGATGTGGGGCTCTGTTATGATGTGGGGCTTTGTTATCTCACGATGGATTACTGCTGGGCCCTTATTAGGACTTGGTGGATCTGCTAAGTCTCAGCTCATAATGAGAGTCATTCTGGTGAAATGGTTACTTGTGGTCCCATCTCTAGCAGGGCGAAGCAGCCTGATGGAAATGTATTTATTTATTTTTTAAATGTTTGTTTATTTTTGAGAGAGAGAGAGAGAGACCAAGTGTGAGCAGGGAGGGGCAGAAAGAGAAGGAGACACAGAATCCGAAGCAGGATCCAGGCTCTGAGCTATCCTCATAGAGCCGCATAGAGCTGTCAGCACAGAGCCCGACACAGGGCTCGAACTCACCGACCATGAGATCTTGACCTGAGCCGAAGTTGGATCCTTAGTAGACTGAGCCACCCCCAGCTGCCCCAGTGAAATATACATATTTTTACATGCTTAAGGAGATGTGAGCTCCTAAAACATGGGAATTTACTCTGTGATGAGAGTGACCAAGGTACTTTTTGACTTTTGGGCTTTTGGACTCCATCTCAGGATGGGTACTGGTTGTTAGTGGAGCCAACCAACCCTTAGAGGTTTGGAACTTTCAGTCCCACACACCTGACCTCCTGGGAGGAGGGGAGGTGCTAGAGATTGAGTTGAATCACAACAGCCAGTGACTTAATCATTGCAATATAGCCACCATCAAAACTCAAAAGGGTGGGATTTGGAGAGCTTCTGGGTTGGTAAGCACATGGAGTTTTGGGAGTGGCACACAGAGAAGCATGGGAGCTCTATGCCCTTTCCCTATACCTTGCCCTGTGCATTTTTTCCTCCATCTGGCCATTCCTGAGTTATATCCATAATAAACTGGTAATCTAGTAAGTAAAATGTTTCTCTAAGTTCTGTGAGCTGCTCTAGCAAATGAACGGAACCCAAGGAATGGGGTTGTGGGAGCCTCTGACCTGTAGTTGGTTTTTCAGAGGCACAGGTGACAAGTTGAGCTGGTGACTGGCCTTTGACCTGCAGGAGGAGTGGGCAGTCTTATGGGACTGAGCCCTCGACTTGTGGAGTTGATGCAATCTCTGGGTGGTGTTGAGGATTGAGGTGAATTGTAGGACACCCGGCTGGTTGGAAACCACATCTTAGCCAACACATTGGATTTAGGTTTTAGAGCCTATAGCACATCTTTCACATTTGCCACCCTCCAGGGGGTACAGTATTGCTTTGGATTTATTTTCTTGGCCAGAGGGAACTTGTGTTCCCCTCTTTGGTAGCCCTTATCCCTCAGAACAAAGTAAAGACTGCCAAGCATGTTGATCTCATTTATACATTTTGGGATGGGAGAAATGGCACAGAGGAGGTCTGTAGACCCAGTGTGACTGCCCATATGCCAAATGTGGTCAGAATTCTATTTATTACATGGCTTCTACATGGCCCAACTCTAACAGGGAAGAAGCCTGGGATGCCTCAAGGGTCTGGGTCTTAATTTCTGATCTTGTGTTCAATAATTCTTTTTTAAAGTTGTTTTATTTATTTTTTTTGGGGGGGGGGGAGGAGGACAGAGACAATCCCAAGCAGGCTTCGCGCTGTCAGTGCAGAGCCTGACTTGGGGCTCGCAACCACGAACTGTGAGATCGTGACCTGAGCCGAAACCAGGAGGTGGACGCTTAACCGACTGAGCCACCCAGGTGCCCCAGTGTCCAGTCGTTCTTGAGATGTCCGGTTGTCCAGTCTCTCCAGTATGCAGTAACATGTAAGCGGCTGTGGATCCCTTTGCAGAAGGAGTGGGAGAATCATCAGAGTGTGTACTTGGTGGGACGTTGCAGGGTCCTTCCTTCTGGGAACCTGGTCATCAGTCAGAGGGTTCAAGGGCAGACAACCGGCTCAGGTCTGGAAACTGGGAATGGGATTGAGACTGTGTATGGGGGTGGCTGCCCTCCACCTGCTGGTCATCCACCCTAGTTTTCTTCTGCTGGTACAGACTGAGTAGCATCTTTGTCACTTGTCCACTTATTTCCACCCAGGGCCACTTTATTCTCTTAACCATCTCCCTAACTAGTGCAGCTGGGATCCCATTGGCCGCCACTGCAATTTTGCCAGCCGTTCTGAGACCTTCCAGACTTCCGGCAGTGAAGACGTACTGACAGATCTCCGTTGTCTTGGCATCCTACCATTGCGTTGCTGTCAGGGCACCAAGTTCTGTAACAGCATCTCCTACTATCAGCCTGCAGAGGACAGCCACCACTGAGCTTCCTAGTGATGCTGGTGCCCTCTCACTGGCACGTTCCTATGGCCTTGGTGCGTGTTGTGTCCTCGGGTCCCTCCCCTGGAACTGACCATATGCAATATGTCCACTCCTGCGTATCCACTTCCCTGAGCCTTTTAATCCTTTCCTCCACCATCTGCTGCCACAATCCTGGTCTTTGGGCATTGGCTCTTGCTTTTTCATGCCTCTGGGAGCAATGCTAGTAACGACTTAGCACTCTCTCCTGGGATCATTGCCAGGGTGTTAAATCCTATCTCCTGGGACAGACCGATGGGATTCACTTGAGTCAACAATTTTATGTCCTGCCTCCCTTAATCAAGCATTCTCCGAATTCAACCCCAGGCATGTTTCCCCTGCTAGTGTAGTCTTTTTAGTCTTACCACTCCTTTGGGATATAGTCCTTTCCATCCTTATCAGCTCAACACATTCCCCAGCTGGGTCATGCTATGACTTAACCCTCATTATAAACTCAGTGGCCAGGATCCCAAGAGGGCACCTACCAGTTTTGTTTCTAATACAATCTCTACAGAGCTTTCCCTGGATTCTAGACTCCTGGCTCTCCCTTTCCACAGGACTTCGCCTCAATTCTTGGGACACTTGTTGCATTACACAGGTTTTCCCCACTAGACTGTAACCACCATGAGATGGGCAGGAGCAACCTTTGCTTTCTTAACTGATGTCTTCTCTCTGCCAAGGTCTCTGCCTGATATTTACTTATTTCGTGATTTTATTTTATTTTTATTTATTTTTTTAGTTTTAAGGCTATTTTGAGAAAGAGAGAGCGTATGCGCATGCGCATGCACAAACGGGGGTGGGGGGTGCAGAGAGAATCCCAAGCATGCCCACGCCGTCAGTGCGGAACCCGACTCGCGGCTCAATCTCACGAACAGCGAGATCATGACCGGAGCCGAGATCAAGAGTCAGACGCTTAACCGACTGAGCCACCCAGGAGCTCCTGACATAGATACTTAATGTGTGGCTTCACTAGAACAACAGGTACTGAGTGTTCACCACGGATGAGGCTCTGTTTAAGCTCTTCCGTGTGCATTAGTTTATTTGACCTCCACCTTAATCCTCTGAGATAGGAACTACCATTGGTTCCTATTTTGCAGAGAAGGCTGTTAGCTTGCCCTCTCCTGTGTCCTCACAGCATCCTATACGTTCCACCGTCATAGACAGTACTTGTTGCATCATGTACCTTGAGTTATTTTCTATCTTAGACTATGAGCAATATGTGTGTATGGGATCACAGAAATTCAATGAACTTTTGTATGTGTATATTTGTGATGGAATGAGTGAACAAATTAAGTCACGGAAATTAACTAGAGGGATTTAAGCATTTTATAACTTTACTCTTTTTGTTACAGGCGTATCGCATTATACGTTGTTCTGAATTCATGTGTGCTGTTAAAGAAAGGTCACAACTTTTAATTTGAGGTTCATTAAAGCCAGTATTACACTCACCTTTACAATCATCTGTGACTAGTAAACAAGCCGTATGTTTTATGGACCAGGATATGCAAAACTTTATTACACATGAGGAACATGCTTCTTTTATGTGTGCCTTCCTCTTGCAAATGCAAATCAATTTTTTATGTCTGTCAAATACCAGCACACATTCCAGTGATTAACAGCCCAGTGTTAATGTGATGAAAGAAATTAATTTTAGATGTGTTTGGAGTTTAAAGTAATTTGTGTAAAAATAAGATCCTGCTGTGATTCAACTATTTCCTACCAATCTGAAATACGCTGTCCTGGAAAATCCGTTATTGGCACATTCATCATAGATCACAGCTCATTATTTCAAGGGCTGACAAGTGTCTCATTGCTCGTTTATTAGGGAACTGAGCCTTAATCATATCTGTGGTTTTAAGAGTTTCTGTCCTATTAGATTTGTGACTTTTTTTTTACAGAAGAATTTTAAAAGGGAAAAATCTCCCAGACCTGGAAATGAAAAGATGATAATTTTATAGAGTATTAAAAAAGAGTTATAAGGACTCACCTACATAGAAAGGATGGCTCCTATTTTATTTTTATATTCTGATGAGCAAACTCATTTTTTTTTATTCCATTCAGTCGCTGTAAGCACAGTTATATTCTGAGTTTGTAAAACTTCCTGCCTTCTAAAAATTTCACAACACTTGCTTTTCCTTTTTTTTTTCTTTCTGGATTTTGTTAAGGATCAAATAGGCAAAATAATAAGTTAGAAACACAAAATCAAGGATGAATCTACACTACCCAAAACAGTACTTTCACAGCATTGCTAAAACCTTTTTGTTTAATTATTTCAACAAATATATGAGCCTCTGCCATGTAATCTGTCACTCTTCTGAGTGCCTTAGCCATATCAGTGAAGAAAATGGCCACAATTGTGTGCCTAGGGGGAGTCTTACATTCTATTAAGACTAGGCATTAAACAATAAGCATGATAAATAATAAAATTATAAACTGTGTTTGAAGGTGCTAAATGCTATGGGGAAAATATAGTAAGACAAGTAGGAACAGGAGTGTTGGGGAAGGTTGGCAATTTTAAATGGTATCACTCTTAATGAGATGCTGACATTTGAGCAAAGACTTAGAGTGGGAGTAGGCCTTGGAGCTATCTGGAGAATGTTCTAGATATAAGGAACAATGAAATCCAAAGCCCTTGTTTGGGTCCGTGTCTGGAATGTTGAAGGAACTGCCAAGAGGCCAGTATGGGGCGAGAAGAGTCATCAAGGAGGAAAGTCATCAGACATGAGCTCAGAGAGGGACCCAAGGAGCGAGACCAGAGAGGGTCTTGTGGGACATGATAAGGACTTCGAATTCGACTCTGAAGGAAATGAGGGAACCAGTAGGTCTAAGAAGAGGAATGACATGATCAGTCGTGAGAATGACACTGCTGGGTTAAGAATAGACTGTGAGTACAGGGGTTGATACAGGGAGACGGGTTAGGAAATTTGCAACAATCTAGGTGCAAGATAATGGTGGCTCAGATCAACGAAATGATGGTGTAAGTGATTAGAAGTTACTGGACTTTGGATGTAACTTAAATATAAGAACAACAGATTTTCCAAAAGATTTCGTATGGGACGCGATAAAAAGGAAGAAACGAAGGAAAGACCCAAGCATTCTGGCCTGAGATAGTAGCAGGATGGGGATGTCAGTAACTGAGATGGGTGAGACTGTGGCTTCCGGGTGGTGATGGTCATGGGGGGGGAGGGCCGAGGCTCAGTTTTGAATCCAGTCAATTAGCCACACCTATGACACATTCAAGTGAAGAAGAGCTTGAGGAGTGATCCAGATAGGAGATCTGTCTTTGTAAACTATCATTATATAGATGGTAATTTAAGCCATGAGATTGGTTGAGATCACCTATAGAGGGAATGCAGATTAAAATGAGCAGAAGTTTAAGGACCTCTTTCATTCTGTATTTATATTTTATAGCTGACATGATCATTAGCTAGCGTAATGCAACAACAAGTACGACTGGCATAAGCAGCTTTAGAAACAAATGCAGTGACTCCTGGGAAGGGGGAGACTCACCTGTTGAGAGCAGAATTGAGTGGGAGGCTGCTGGGTGGCAGGCAGGATGTTGTATAGAGGGGATGAAGAGAGTTGGTTAATCTGGTAAGGTGGTTAAGAGGAGATTATTTCAGAGGATTAAAAACATTTTTTTTTTTAAGTTTACTTATTTTGAGAGACAGAGAGTGTGGAGGAGGGGCAGAGAGAGATGGGGGAGAGAGAGAATCCCAGGCAGGCTCTGTGCTGTCAGCACGGAGCCCAACTGGGGGCTCCAACTCATGAACTCTGAGATCATGACCTGAGTCAAAACCAAGAGTTGGACGCTTAACCAGCTGAGCCCCCCAGGCACCCCCTAGGATTTTTACTTTATTGATGTAAATAAGCCAAGAAAGGGAATAAGAGAAATTATCAACTTCTTCATTGGGTCGCTTCTTTCAGTCTCTACTCCACGATAGACCCAGGCACAACCAGGCCATGTGCTGATTTTCATCTCTTTGGCCTTCTATTCTCTGTCCCTCTGTAACTTCCAGAATGCATGGCTTACACACCCTTGCATTCTGGCTTCCAGGTGGGTTCTTCTAAGGGGAGGCACCTGTGGGAGACTGAGGGCGGGAGGACGAAGCCTGAAGACTACATTGCCAAGACTGAGGAGGGAAGCCTGTCCCCCATCTTTGTTGCAATTCATTCAGTGTCTATGTCTTTCCACGACCACAGCTTCTGTCGAGTGGGGGCTTCAACGCTCAACTGGGCTTCTGTTACCTGTTGCATAACGTTTCCTCCCCCTTCCCCTTCAGACCTAGGGGGCTTGTATTCTCTTCCTGTTGTTGATAGTCCTTGGGGGGCTCACCATCCATTGTCCACAGCCTGTAAAAGTTCCGTCCTTAAGCTTTCCTCAGCTAAACTCTGAGAATGCCATCTGTCTTTTTTTTTTTGAGGGGGGAGGCGGTGCTGGCATCCTGGCTAATACAGGGGAATGGCTCAACAGAGTTGCTTTTAGCTACATAGTATTATAAGCTAATAAATATTCCTTTTTCCTAATATTTCTCCACTGGTTCATCTCGCAAGAGATCAAGGAGAAGTCACTGAGGAATTGCACATTAAGCTAAGAAAAAAGAGTTCACAAAAATAGGATTCTTCTTATTATACGGGAAGATATAAAGACTGTCTATAAATAATATTTATTATTTGACTTTGGACAATAAATGTCACCGAGTTATTCATCTCAGGAAAAGGTATTTGTTAAAAATGAGGCTCCAAAATGCCATCTCTGCTTACAAATTTATGAGGAAGAAATTCTAGAATGTTGTTCTGCTGCATTACTCCACAAAATAGTTCTATGTACGGAGTCTGCAATAATCGACAACCAGCACTCTTTAATTCGTTCGATAAACTTTTATTGAATACCCTGTATATGCCAGCCACAAAGATAAATAGAACATAATTACTGCCTCAAGGATTTTACAGTCTTGAAAGAGAGCCATATTGACAGATAGTTGTGATACAATGTGATAACTGCTTTGATTGAGGAGAATACAGGGTACGATGACACAAAGCCCCACTGAACAGAGGAAATCAGGAAGGGCTTCCAGCAGAGGTGGCACTTGAAGGGACTGCTACAGGATGAATAGGAGTTAGTTAAGGAGGGGGGCTAGAGGACAGGGGCTTTGGAAGGATGCTTGGTTTTGCAATCTATGATGTATAAACAAACAGTTATGAATGAAGCCAAGGATGTGGATGGGATCTCCCATGGAAGGGGTTAAGAGCAGAACCAGGGAGGGCTACGATACTGGTAGTTTGGGACTATAAAGAGAAGCCACCAAGGGAAAAAGCTGAACAAAGGAAGAGGTTAGCAGAGAGGCTGGAGACAACCAGAAGAGAGCAGTGTCACAGATGCTGAGGGAAGGGTTCAAGGAATGAGCAAAGTCAGGTATGACTGTAAGATCAGGGATACTGACCTAGGGATAGTTTGGATGGTGCAAAGTTGAGGAGTGGGATCCAGTGCGTGTACGGCAATGTTTTGGAGGGATTAACCGTGAAGGGAGTGAGGGAGATAAGACCTAGCTGAAAGAGACACCAGGTAATTCAAGAATTTTCTCTGTATTCAGAAAGATATAAATATGTCCAAATGCTGTGAGAAAAAAAAAGACAATAGGACAGGATAGAGTAAGAATACAGAATAAAGGGAGAGCTACTATGAAATAAAACATATTCCCGCCCCGACGGAGAAAGAAGGGACTATTACCACATGCATGGACAGAAGAACTATCTCAACTATAAGCAACAAAAAGCCGACTCAATCTCCCTTAATCATAAGGAGAAAGTCCTAGGTTTACCTAACTGGGCAATCTTAGGACAGGGTCTAGGAGTTTATTGAATAGTGTTCTTTCTTATCGCTCAGTTCAATTTTACTTAATTATCATATATGCTGTTTCCATATGGAAGAAAGCTGGCATGAATAGAGCAAAGACTAAATTACCCTTATGGGGCTTTTTCTTTGCACATGAAAATTTATGTTTCTGGCTTACTCCATCAATGTTCCTCAGAGGTAATGCAGTTGGCCCAGGTTGGGTCACTTCATAACCTTGAACTAATTACTGTGACCAGGAGAGAGAATACTCTCATTTGCCGGGTCAGAATCAGGTGCCGGCACTGAGAACCAGGTGAAGGTAAAGGTGGGATCAGCCTCCACTGAACCACATTTAAAAAAAATTTTTTTTAAATGTTTATTTATTTCTGAGACAGAGACAGAGCATGAGTGGGGGAGGGGCAGAGAGAGAGGAAGACGCAGAATCGGAAGCAGGCTCCAGGCTCCGAGCTGTCAGCACAGAGCCCGACGCGGGGCTCGAACTCACGAACCATGAGATGACGACCTGAGCTGAAGTCGGATGCTTAACCGACTAGCCACCCAGGCTAACTAGAATTTAAATAAAAATTTGAAAAAAAAAAAAAAAGAAAAAGTAACTAGATAGGTTCTTACCAGGGACATGGGAAGGTATTGCTGAATCGTACCTAGAGCCCCCACAATTTAGTTGTGTGGGGCGGCAAAGTTAGGTTGTACTGACACTTGCACTTACTTGTACTGACCCACATATTTAGCATTTCAGATGCTTTTTATTCCTTTTTGAAGATCCGGGTTTCCTTCTGCAAGTATTAGCTTTCTGCCTCCAGAACGTCCTTTAACGTTCCTTGCAGTGGCAGTCTGCCTGATGACACATCCTTTAACTGAAAGTGCGGTTTTTGGCCTTCATTTTAGGGGGATTGTTTCACTGCACGTGGAATTCTTGCTTCACAGTTTTGGTTTTTTTCTTTTAGCACGTTAAGGGTGGTGTTCCTTGTTTTCGGCTTTCCGTTTGTTTCTATTGAGAAGTCATTCGTCCATTATATTATTGGTCTCTGGTGTATATGTGTTGTTTTTTTCTGGCAGTTCCAAGATTTTCCTTTTTAAGTTTTTCTGTGAGTGGGGTGTGTGTGTGTGTGTGTGTGTGTGTGTGTGTATGTATACTTATCCTGATTAGAGTTTGCCAAACTTCTAGAATCTGTAATTCAATCTTGTTCATCAAATTATGGAACTTTTTATCTATTATTTTTCAATGGATTTTCAAATTCTATCATTTGATATTATCAACCAGATCCTTGAGACCCTGCTCATTTAGAATTTGATAATATCAAATTCTATCATTTGATATTATCAAGCAGATCCTTGAGACCCTGCTCATTTTTCCTTTCTCTGTTCTTATATTGCATGATTATCTCTTGACCCGTCTGCCTGTTCACTGACTCTTCTGCTGCTATCTCTAATTGCTGTTAAGTCCATCTATGAGTTGTTCATTTCATCCATTGTACTTTTAGTTCTAGAATTTCTACGTTTTATACTATCCACTTCTTTAAAAAAACCTTTTTTTTTTAATGTTTAAACATTTATTTATTATTAAGAGACAGAGACAGAGCAGGAGCAGGGGAGGGGCAGAGGGAGGAGGAGACACAGAATCCGAAACAGGCTCCAGGCTCTGAGCTGTCAGCATGGAGCTTGATGCAGGGCTCGAACTCACAAACTGAGAGATCATGACCTGAGCCAAAATTGGACACTTAACCGACTGAGCCACCCAGGCGCCCCTTTAAAAAAACTTTTTAAAATGTTTATTTCTGAGGGAGAGAGAGAGACAGAGTGCGAACCTGGGACGGGCAGAGAGAGAGACACAGAATCCCAAGCAGGCTCTGAGCTGTCAGCACAGAGCAGAGCCCGACACAGGGTTTGAACTCACAAACTGCAGGAACATGACTTGAGCCAAAGTCGGCTGCTTAACCAACTGAGCCACCCACATGCTCCTCCGCTATCTGTTTCTTTGCTGAGGTTTACTACACACAAAAACTGCTCTTGAGGGCACCAGCTGTGCACATTGTATTCAGAAACTGGCTCTTTGCCGAGATCCCAGCCATTCTATTGTCAGATTTGGTCTATCTCTGGACTTCCTGTTAGGATAAAAAAAACAAAAACTAAGACCCAGTTAATTATTAGAGACATTGTAAGTTGAGTTTTTATTTATGCCCACCTTCTTGCTGTTACATAACTTTCAGATACAGACTACTCATTTCTGAGGTCCAGCATATCATAATACCCACCCTGTTAAGCACTGTGGAGTTCAGAGGCAGGACATAAGAAATCCCAGAAGCCCCTAGTTCTACTCCTAGGCTTAGCTATGGTCCCCTCTCCAGCATCTCACCCAAGAGCTTTAGTCTCTGTTTGAATAGCTCCAGGAACGGGAAGTACGATGCCTTGATAAATCTTTTTTATTTTTGGACGACTCCAGAGGTTAGAAAGGTCTTTCTTAGATTAGGCTGAAATATGCTTTCCTGCCTTTTTTTCTCCAATTTTCTCCATTTTTTCTTAGGACCCATACTCTGCAGCAGTGGCTTTGGAGTCCTGGTTTTTTGCTTCTCTGGGTTTAGCACATTCTCTCACTTGGCACTGCTGTGTATGTGACATCGAGCAGACCCTTCTTGATGTATAGTGTTTAGAATTGAACACAGCACTCCCTGTGTGGTCTGAGAAGCCCAATCTAGAGCCAAACCCGCTCTCTCAGGCTGTGACCTCTGTCTGCCTTTGCTTGTTTTCAACAGTGCATTCATTGAATCCCACCTTGTCCTTCTTTCCTGCCTCAGATCTTTGGCTTGGGAAGTTTAGAAGTTTATACAAACCGAGGAGTTTACTACCTCCGATTTTCTTATGCCAATCCCTTTCCTCATTTCAAATTGTTTTTATGCCAAGCGCTGCTATTATTTCTGTGCAGAATTTTTGACTCCAGATTCTTAGAAAAAATAGATCAACGGCCTGGTTAGAACTGATTCTGTGGAGGCCTTAAAACTGAGGACTGGGAAAAAAGAAAACACTACCTTTTCTATACTCTGAAGCATAACAAACTCAGAAATATTTTTGTTACTTTGTTAAAAAGTCTCAGCTTTTGGATAAAAGGTTCGGCCCTAAGCATTGAAGGATTCTTGCAGATGAATAGTTCTGTTGGAAGACTATGGCATGCATCAGAGTATTTGCCACATTCATTTATGTCCAGAAGAAGTCATAGGAATGTAAAAAAAAAAATTAAATATGCAAAACTGAAAAGCTGCGAAGGAAATAGCGAATTTAACCTGCAGAAGAATGCAGGTGGTGAGAGGCTGGATGGTTATTTGCTTTGCCTATGTCTTCCGGGAGAAATATATTAAATGGGGTAGAGAACCTGCTCAAAGAGTAGACGCTGTTGAATTTGCCCTGGATTGACTCTCCCTATATTTGGTTAAGATTATGTATTTATCTGTTTCAGCCATCCCTCTTAGTTCATTATTGTTCAGGTCCTTCAGGAAATGAGATCTTCCCAAGGAAGGATCTAATGACCACATTCAGTAAAGGGAAAGGAATAGAATTTTTGCTGACTGGTTTTTTTCCCCCTTTCACCATTAATGCTTCCTTATGATCGTAATGAAAACCCTGAAATATTAACTCGATTAAATGTTTTATAGTGAGAAGGAATTACCATTTTATAGAAGTTGAATTTCTGGCCCAACAGGGTTTTAGTGGGTTGGCGAAAGTAAGAGAGGTGGTAAAAGAATCAATGAACGAAACACAAATCTCAAGGCGAGGACATCGGAGGGATTTTTAACAGTCATATTTTGTTCTGATTAACTCTCTTCTTCCCAGAAGCAAAAAGGATGTCCTTTGCTGGGGCAGTGCAGCGAGGACAATCTGTCATCTTTAATAATGCCACTTTTAATAAGAAAGCCATTTTCAGGCTCTTTTGTTTTAATTAGATGTTGGGTAGCTATCATCATATCTCATTCTATTCTTCCTTCAAGAGCTCGTATATTACAGCTTTTGTGGAAGTAGAAGTCTTATTTCATAGACAACTGTCTAAAGTCATTCTGGCTAAAGCATGTAACTTTTATGTATTATTCATTAAAGGAAGAATTTTGTAGTTTTATTTTTTTTTGTGGTATGAGTGAGCCTGCCCACCAGAGCAGATCAGGGGTGTGACCAGACCTGTATTGACCTGGCCGGTCATAAGCATTTTGGATTTATTTTGGTAGACATCAGAAGGCTTCACTAGTTGGAGGAAGGGAAAGGCTATAGGTTTCCTCCCCTCCAGCCTTGCAACCGTGTGGTGTCATAACTTCATACTCAAGTCTTTCCCTCAGGCAAGCAATTGTCCGCAGGCAGCCAGAAACCGACCACTGGCTCTCCCTGCTCCTGCGGTAGTGAGGTCCCGTTCTCTGTCCTTCGGTCTCTGCCTTTTCGTGGTGTCAGACCCCCCGGTAGCAAGTTCTCTGTGCGAAACGTTCTCTGGAGGCAGATTCAAAGCTACTCCAACAGCAGGATTCAGCTACTCCTCACGTTGGAATAAGGGGACGGAATCCTTCCCGCAGCTGTGGCATTCAGGACGGAATTGGAGGCCAAGGACACCGCTGGGAGAGGTGTCAGGCTGCTGGGCTGGCCAGATTCCTATAGCTAATCCGCTGCAGTTGAATAGCACTCATTTCACCCATGAAATATTATGTCTTTATTTTTTAAGCTTATTTTCTCTTCTGTGAGAGAGGGAGGGAGAGGGGGAGGGGCAGAGAGAAGGGGAGAGAGAGAGAGAGAGAGAGAGAATCCCGTGTAGGCTCATCACTGACAGCACGGAGTCTGATGCAGAGCCCAAACCCATGAACCGTGAGATCATGACCTGAGCTGAAACCAGGAGGTGGATGCTTAACCGACTGAGCCTCTCAGGTGTCCCCATGAAATGTGGTTTCTGATATTCCTTATGCAGATATGTAAGCCTATAGGGCTGGCCTAGATAAAGATAGTTCACGTGTTTGTGGTTCAAATGCTAGGTAACCACCGTGGGTTATTTATGAATCGGGCCGCTTAAATATTAGCCAGTTTTCAATCTATCTGTCTGCCTATCATGTATCTATCCTCATTTATCTATCCTCTATCATTATCAAAAGCATAATCGTCATGATCAGGATCATCAAATGTAGCCATCTATCTATAACTCACACTGTGTATCGACTAAATTATAGGTAATGTAACATTAAGATCCATAAGATATTAAATCACCACGAAGCTTCTACTTCCCTCTTGTTTTCATTTGCTTTTCCACCCTCCCTCCCTTCCTCTTCCTCCCCCCTCCCTTTTTCCTTCTTTCCATTTTTCCCTCTTTTCTTTCTCCAAATCTCTCTCTCTTTCAACAAGTGTTCATTGAACGAATTCTTGGAGAGTCAGAAGACCTGGGTTGGAAACCAACCATTATTTCTTTATTAGTATTAGGGTGACCATTGGTCCCGATTTGCCTGTGGTTGAGGGGTTCTCCAGGACCTGAAACTTCCTGTATTAAAATGAGAATAGTCCCAGGCAATCTGGGATGGATGGTTACCCTACTTCTAACCCTGCATTATTTCACTTCTATAGCTCAGGTCTCTTACCTTTAAAACAGGATGTGATAATACCTACCTAATAATGTTGTGACGAGAAACTAGTAAGCGTTTATATAAAGTGTGTGAAACATGAGGTCACAATGTAGAGGACACTCACTGCATTTCCTTGGCATCAGCTTTTCCCCAAGGAAAAGGCCTGCTGGTTGGATGAATAATTTGATGGGCATTTAAAGTAGAGATAAAACAACCTGGAGGCATGTGCGAGGGGAAGAAGATGACACGTGAACTGTTCCCTAAGGGGGATTGGGTGGGGGGGCCACCTGGCGTTGTCTTGCTGGGTGAACTTCATGCTACGGGTCTGGATAAGCGGATAATTTCTGGAGGCTCTATGCATGAAGAGGCTCATGTCGCGAGAACTGAGATGCCTCGTGTGGAAGTGGATGAAGCCTTACATGATGCGTGATGTATTTTTCCATCTTCCTGTGAAAGTCTTCCTAAAGAACATACATCGTGCCCTCGTGTGTTTGCGGTTACATCTTATTTTGGTGGCGATGGAGAACTGAGTGTCGCATCAAGAGCGGCACAAGACGAGAGGCTGCCCTCTGAAGGATGACAACAGTGCCTACCTCGCAGGTGCATTGTGAGGATCACATGACCTTTTGTGTATGTGACACGCTGGCTAGAGAAAACCCACTAAAACAGTGCCTGGTACATTTTAAATACTCTGTGTTATTATTATTTTTTGTTTCATTATTAATTAATTATTATTATTATTAAATAGCCTGCTCTCAATGAACACTAACTTCCTTTTCCCTCCTCTTGGGCCTTGCTCCCACCCTCTGCACATCCCTGTTTTTCATTCTGTCTCAATATTGGATTAAAATCTAGATGTTGTTTTTGCAGGAACCTCAAAAATCCTGGGGAATGTTACCCTTGTCTGTGTTGGAGACACTGCCTCTCCTTGGCTCAGCAGGGTCCTGACAAAGTCTTCCTCCCGTGGGGACCAAGCTGATTATTTTCAGAGGCCCCATTTTCACTTTTTCAGAATTCCCCAGGCTGGGTCTCAGACATGGTGGAATCTCCTATATTTTCATAACTGCTTGGTTCTTTTTTTTCCTCTAAATTGGAGGAGAGGAAGTAAAAATAAATTTGGTAAAGACATGCCAGCCGACATGTAGAGCAGAAAAAATAAGTAATTTTTGGTAGTTATTGGCGTCCTGGATAGAAGCTAAGTCTTTTGACCTCCAAGATCTCATAGGTCAAGCATCCACATTCAGAGCCTCATGAATAATTGAAGTAATTACAGAGATAGTTCTGTTCGAAATCCCTCTTGATTTATTCAGCTTCTGGTTGTCTCACTTCTGGGTTATTCATTCAGAACTGCTTCTAGATAAAAATGACAGCTTCAATTATCCAAACCCCAGATCTGTGTATTGATGCTTATAAATTTGAGTAATTTAAAGGGTGGCTCTTTCAGTCAAACCCAGAATATATTGTGATCACATAGGAATCTCAAATGTTTTTATGTCCTACCCCAAACTCCCCTTGTATAATGGCTAAGTTGTCACTAGACAGTTCCAGGATGCTACCATTAAAAGCTTCAATGATGGTGAGTGAATCATACCCAATCAACAATGCAAGGTCAAGCTAGACTTTATATGGGACCTTTATTAGCCTTGGTAGAAAGGACCTCCAGGGACAGAAGGCACAAACATTATTTGGAAAAAAAAATTAACTTTTCTTAGAAAAGGAATCTATCTGAACAATGACAACTACTGGGTACTTTTTTTTTTTTAATAGCTATGTAGCACAATAGCTAAAGAATTCTTTTATAGGATTGGATGAGGTTATCTATCCATTCATGTTTTTCAGTATTTAATGTAGATGAAGTATTTTGGAGGTAATAAAAGTGCTCTTTAAATATTAAACCTAATTCAGCAGTCAGAATAGTTTTCTTCTGCTGTGTTGAAAATCAACCTGGCCATTCATGCATGCCTAAAGTCAGAATTTGTGACATCCCAGAGAAATATGGAAACACGGAAGGATCTGTTAAGTGCTTCCTTATGCTTGTATACAACAATAACAGAAATAAGCATTTTTATACTTTTAGTTATATAAAGTTATATGAAAAATGGGGCTCATCTTCTTCACATATAGAAAAGGATCTATACTCAAACAAAATATTTGTTATTCTCAACCACTTTCTTTTTTTAAAAAAACTTTTAATGTTTATTTATTTTTGGAGAAAGAGTACAAACAGGGGAGGGGCAGAGAGAGAGGGAGACGCAGAATCCAAAGCAGGCTCCACGCTCCTAGCTGCCAGCACAGAGTCTGATGTGGGGCTTGAACCCACGAAGCATGAGATCATGACCTGAATCCCTCAATGGACTGAGCCACCCAGGCGCCCCTCAACCACTTTCTAATAAAGTCATCCTAGCAGGTTTGTCTTACACAATCGTTCTAATGCTTCTCTCTCTCTTTTTATTTATTTTTAATTAACTATTTAATTTTATACTTTAGTTAACATGTAGTGCAATATTGGTTCAGGAGTAGAATTCAGTGATAGTGATTCATCACCTACATACAACACCCAGTGTTCATCACAAGTGGCCTCCTTAATGCTCATCGCCCATCTAGCCCATCCCCCACCCATCTTCCTCCATCAACCTTCAGTTTGTTCTCTATCATTAAGAGTAGTCTAGGGGCACCTGGGTGGCGCAGTCGGTTAAGCGTCCGACTTCAGCCAGGTCACGATCTCGCGGTCCGGGAGTTCGAGCCCCGCGTCAGGCTCTGGGCTGATGGCTCAGAGCCTGGAGCCTGTTTCCGATTCTGTGTCTCCCTCTCTCTCTGCCCCTCCCCCGTTCATGCTCTGTCTCTCTCTGTCCCAAAAATAAATAAACGTTGAAAAAAAAAATTAAAAAAAAAAAAAAGAGTAGTCTCTGGTGGTTTGTTTCCTTCTCTTCCTCCCCCCTTCCCATATGTTCATCTGATTTGTTTCTTAAATTCTACGTATGAGTGAAATCATATGGCATTTGTCTTTCTCTGATTGACTTATTTTGCTTGGCATAGTATACTCTAGCTCCATGCACATCGTTGCAATCTCTCTCTTTTTAAATTATTACTTTATTTCTTAGAGAGGTTTTAGGTTCACAGCAAAACGGGGGCAAAAGTCCAGAGAGTTTCTACAAACCGCTGCATGTATATCTGCATAGCTTCTCTTATTACCAGAATTTCCCACCACAGTGACACATTTATTATAATTGATGAGCCTACAGTGACACATCTTAATCACCCAAAGTCCATAGTTTACATTAGAGTTCACTCTTAATGTTGTGAATTCTATGGGTTTGGACCAATGTATGATGACACGTACTCACTATTCAAGTATCATACATAATTTTTTCACTGCTCTAGAAATCCCCTGTGCTCAGCCTATTCAACCCTCCCCATACCCCAGCAAGAAGTTTTGCCTTTTCCAGAATGTCATACAGTAGTTTAAGTCATATGGTGTGTAGACTTTTCAGATTGACTTCTTTCACTTAGTAATATGCACTTAGTGTTTCTCCATGTCTTTCTATGGCATGATAGCTCATTTGTTTTTAGCAATGAATAATATTTCATTGTCTGGACATACCACAGTTTATCTATTCACCCATCGATAGGCATCTTGGTTGCTTCCACGTTTTGACAATTATGAATAAAGCTGGTATAAACAGCTGTGTGCAGGTTTTGGTGTAAACATAAGTTTCCAACTCCTCTGGGTAAATAGCAAGGAGCACAATCACTGGATTGTATGGTGGGGGTATATTTAGCTTTGTAAGAAACTGCCAAGCTGTCTTCCACAGTGGTTGTACCGTTTTGCGTTTCTACCAGCAGTGAATGAAAGTTCCTGTCGATCTGCATTCTCAGCAGTATTTGGTGTTGTCCGTGCCATTTTAATAAGTGTGGAGTAGTACCTCGTTGTTTTAATTTACATTTCCCTGAGGACTTACGATGTGGAGCATCTTTCCATACATTTGTTTGTCATCTGTCTGTCTTCTTCGGGGGAAGTCTTTTGCCCATTTTCAAATGGGATTTTTGTTTTCTTTTCTTTCCTTTTTTTTTAGTTTTTATTTTTTAAGTGTTTATTTTTGAGAAAGCAGTTTTTAAATTTAAGCAGTTTTAAATTTAATCAGTTACAAAGTCCAGCTTAATAGTTACTTCTTTCAGGGATCAACCTTTGCTGTTGTATCTAGAAAGTTATTCCCTTACCCAAGATTATTGATACTATCTTCTGGTAATTAGATAGTTTTACATTTGACATTTGAGTTTGGGATCCATTTTGAGCTACTTTTTGTAAAAGGTCTATGTCTAGATTCATTTTCTTCCATGTGACTATCCAGTTGCCCCACTTGTTGAAAAGATGACTTTTGCTCCAATATGTTGCATTTGCCCCTTTGTCAAAGATCCGTTGACTGTATTTATGTGACTTTATTTATAGGCTCCGTATTCTGTTCCGCTGATCTGTTTGCCTCTTTCTTTTGCCAATGGTGTCTCTTTTTTTGTTGTTAAAAACACATTTTGGTTTGATACACCTCCTCCTAAAAAGGCAAACAATTTGTGAGTGATGAAATTTTACTTGCTATGGAAAACTAAAGATCTAGTAAAAAAACTGGAAGACAAAAATGTGTTTGGGGGACTATCTTTCATGTCTGTAAGCAATGTGATTTTATCAAGGGCTCCATAATCAATATTGATACAAATGAAACACAACAGATTGATTTCCCTGATAATTCAGTCTGAGAATTATATAAATATTTCTATTTTTATCAGGAATCTGCTTAACATGTTGGGGAATACTAAAAGCTATAAGCATCAAGAGAATGAGAAGACAAGCCACCGACTGGGAGATAACATTTACAAAAGACACATCTGATAAAGGACTAGTATCCAAAATATACAAAGAACTCTTAGAACTTAACAATAAGAAAATAAACCGCCTGAGTAGAAAAATAACAAAAGACCTGAATAGACATTCCTCACCAGAAAAGATATACAGATAACACACCAACATGTGAAAAGATGCTCAACATCATATGTCATCAAGGAATTGCAAATTAAAATGAGATACCACTCCATTCTGATCAGAATGACTAAAACGCCGAACGCTGACAACACCGAACACTGGCAAAGATGTAGGGCAACAGGAATGCTCATTCCTTGCTGGTGAGAATGCAAAATGGTGCAGCCACTTTGGAAGACAGTTTGGCAGTTTCTTACAGGACTAAACACATGCTTCCCATGTAATCTAGCAATCGCCCTCTTTGGTATTTACCCAAAGTTGTAGGAAACCGACGGCCACACCAAAACTGTGCATGGTTGTTTACGGCAGCTTTATTCAAAATTGTCAAGATTTAGAAGCAACCAAGGTGTCTTTCAGTAGGTAAAAGGATAAATAAACTGTGATGCATCTAGACAATGGAATATTGCTCAGTGCTAAAAAGAAATGAGCTATTAGGCCATGAAAAGATATGGAGGAAACTTCAATGCATATTCTTAAGTGAAAGAATTCAATCTGAAAAGGCTCCATACTATATGGTTCCAACTAAATGATGCTCTGGAAAAGACAAAGCTGTAGAGAGGGTAAAAAGATCCATGGGGATGGTAAAAATGCCAGTGGTACCAGGGGTTAGAGAGAAAGGTGAATAGGCAGCGCACAGAAGACTTTTAGGACAAGGCGATTATGCTGTATGATAGTATAATGGTGGATACCTGTCATTATACATTTGTCCAAACTCATAGAATGTACAACATCAAGAATGAACACTAATAATGTAAACTGTGTTGGTGACAACAGTATGTCAGTGTAGGTTCACAGACTATAAGAAACGTACCACTGTGGTATGGGATGCTGATAGTGGAGGAAATTGTAGACGCGTGGGGACAGGGGGTATGTGGGAACTCTGTACTTATCCCTCACTTTTGCTGTGTACCTAAAACTGCTCTAAAACAATAAAGTTTACTAATTAGAAAAAGAAAACAACTACCAAGCATAAATTTATTCTAAAATCTTCTTGAGAAAAAAAGAATATATATAGCAAGGGTGTAAATATGTCATAAATTCTATTCATAAGTAAAAACAACATTCTCTTTAGTGAGCTGTATTTTGGCTGGCGTTATACTGTAAACTTAGGATATTTAATTAATGCCAATTATAACAATATATTGAAAGGAATTTATAAGCAACAAAATATGTCTTATGTCTATATTTCCCCTTTCCCATTCTATTCCTTTTCTCTTCTTTCCTTCTTCTTCCACTTTCTCTTATCCTCATCCTTCTTTCACAATAAAGCTAAACTTTCAGTGTTTTAAAAATGGGAACATGCATGTTTGCATTTTCTAATAAGAAATGAACCCATCCAGGGGCACCTGGGTGGCTCAGTCGGTTGGGCGTCCGACTTTGGCTCAGGCCATAATCTCTCAGTTGGTGGGTTCGAGCCCGGCATCGGGCTCTGTGCTGACAGCTCAGAGCCTGGAGCTTCCTTCAAATTCTGTGTCTCCTCCTCTCTCTGCCCCTCCCATGCTCATGCTCTGCCTCACTCTGTCTCTCAGTAATAAGTAATAATAATAAAAACGTAAAAAAAAAAAAAAAAAAGACAAAAAAAGAAATGAACCCGTCCAAAATCTCAGGAGAAAGATCTTGTTGAAGACTTCTCAACCAGAAGTCCATGTAAATATGCATACTTTTCAGAAGGCTCATGCTTTGTGGTTTTTTGTGTTCTTAAAATCAAATGACATGTTGGGAATTGGATACAAATAGCTCATCTAATGAGCAACTCTGTCCTCTCTTGAGTATCATGAGGATAATCAGGGAAGTGACCAATTATCTTGGATTAATGATATACACTGTAAAAAAATGGGTAGTTTTTCAGTGCATATGTGCGCATGTTTGTTGGAAGAGGGGACTATATGTGACCTGACCCAACTTTTCTTATACTTATGAATCTGTGCTTTAGACTTTTCAACAGTGTTTTATAAACTGTAAGTTTTGACATATTAATGGGTCATAAAATCAACTGAGTAGATTGCAACCAGTGCTTTTTTTTTTTTTTTTTAAGAGTGAATAGAAATTATCAGAATATATGGCCCTTAGGAAGGGTGAGTAATAAACCATGAAACTTTAGTTTAGCGCTAGTTATTGAGTTAAGGTACACATCATATAGATAGATAGATAGATAGATAGATAGATAGATACACACATATATATATATATATGGCTTGCAAGTAACATAGATTGAGAACCCCTATTTTAGATCTCACTCATGCTGCCCTTTATCCACTAAGAATAAAAAATAATAACAATGCCATTACCTTGAATGTACCCAGTTACTCTTTCCTCCTACGGACACCTGGTACTTCATGAATGATATGATATCCTGTCTAGTGATGGTGGTCTTGTAGACAATGCAGAGAGCAGCTGCCGCAGACTGCTGGGAAATGGAAACCCACGAAAGACTCCTATGAGGGTGGTGAGTGAGCTTGACCAAAAAGCCTTTAAGTCACCCCACCTTCTCCTTAATTGCATGTAGCCCTTTTCACCAACCTGTCCAAAGTATGTGCTCCATGTTTTAAATAAATCTGGTACAAGGGAGAAATAGCTAAACCCAGCTAGAAGTCATAAAGAAGCCTGGAGATTCAAGTGTACGTAAATATTCTGCTCCAGTAGTTCTCGGATTTTATTTGTGAAACCTCTAAGGGTGATCATTAATGCTTAAGTGGGTGTTATCTTCGTGAAAGGTTAATTTAGCAAGAGAAGAGAAAGACAATTGTGTGACATTCATCAGGCACTGGATTAGAGTGTCCCACAGAGGCTCATCCTGCTCAGCAAAAACCGAGAGATGCTTCAGACAAAGACAATGTCCCCACCCACAATGATGACTGCTTCCCAACTGTTTCAGTAACTCACCACCCAGCATCAATCTTTTCTGTGAATATTGGTGTTGACCCCCCAGATGAATGAATGGTTTGCTCCTTAAGAGTTCATGACTTATATTTCATGTGTAGCACTCCCTAATTGGCAAGCTCTGGCACATCTTTAAATAAGTTGCTGGTGGTCACTGGTGAAAGAACACCTTAGGATCAATAAACAATTGGGACTCCATGGTAAGTGCTGAACAGAAGAGAGAGGCAAAGCAAGGGAGTAGTGATACAACCAGCGGACATTCGTTTAGTGTTTGTTACATTCCAGCCACTTGACATGCTAAGAGGTCTGAGCACTTAATTCCACCCTGGCTAGGGGCAGGGGTGGGCGTGTTTCCCTGTACCACCAAGCCATGCTTTGATGATAGCTGGGTTTCTTACAATTCAACATTCAACTCAATGCAACATTCAACTCAATGCTGACACTGTCTACCCAGATGTAGTGTCAGATTCCAAAGGGTAAAGTCTCAGTCCCACAAAATTACCCTGCTCCCTCCCTGCTCGGACAGAAGTTGCATGCCTAGGTTATCACCTGTGCTTCTGGTTGTACATTGGAGGTTCCAAAGACTCTCTTCTTGGGTTAAATTAGTTTGCTAGAGTGGATCACAGAACTCAGAGAAACATTTTGCTCACTAGATTACTGGTTTACAGGATATACTCAGAAATAGCCTGATGGAAGAGACACGTAGGGCAACATATGGGGAGGGCTCAGAGTTCCATGTCTTGTCCAGACATGCCACTCTTCCCAAATCTCCAAGTGTTCAGCAACATGGAAACTCTCTGAACCTAGTCCTTTGGGTTTTTATGGAGGCTTCATTACATAGACATGGTTGATTAACTCACTGACCATTGGTGTTGATTCAACTTCTAGCCCCTCTCCCCTCTCTGAAGGTCTAATCACATGTTTGGCTCTCTGGCAACCAGCCCCCATCCGTAGGTAATGTAGGGGGCATTCCGAAGTCACTTGATCCTTTTCACCACTTGGGGAATTCCAAAGGTTTTAGAAACTCTTTAGAATGGGGATGAAGACCAAATATATATTTCTTATTATAAATTACAATATCACACATGCATTGTCTCCACCCAACCCTTTCGAGTTGCAATCAGCACACATGCGATGATCTCTACTTTACAGAGAAGAAAATTGAGACTCAGAGGAGCGAAGTAATTCACTCAAGGTCACCCACTGGCATAGCGGCTAAACTGAGATTCTGGATGTGCCTTGCTCCAGAGCTGAGCAATTACCTCTTTGTGTAAATCAGGCCAGTGACCGTGTTCTGTTTGCTGAGGCAGGTGGCATCAGGTCCTGCCAGGAGATCCACTGTTTATCAACATGTGATCTGGGGCAATGTGCTTCTCTTTTTAAGCCCTGGTCTCTTCTGCTAAAGGAAGATAATGATACCTCCGTCATTGATTTGTGAGACTTCATTTGAGCGAGGGAAGTGGCAGGAAGTATTGAGTCCGTGTCCGGCACACAGACAAGCCGGTAGGTTGGTTTCTCCCTAGAGCCAGTGTTTCTTAACCTGAAGTCTGTCAGTCGGTAGTTACAGACTGCAGACCATGTCCAGGCTCATCCAGAGACTTGCTGGGTGGAGATGTATATTGCGTGATGCACTAGCTTATCCATTGGCAGGAGTAGACCCTTGGGGGTGGGCTGTGGACCCGATGCACCTCTCACTTTGCTGCTGAGGACTCCCAAGCCTGAGTGCACAGCTTATAGACACGGGCCTGACTCGGGGAAGCCCTCCTTTCACAGCTGCCATTTTCCTGCTGTGATCGTTCAATGTCCCCTTCCCTACATCTTCAGACAGCAAGGGAAGTGGGGACTTAGCTCTAATGCACTATGAGTAAAAAAACACCCCTCTGTTGCCTCCTGTCGACTGTATAGCAACACTCACCATCTGTTTTATGATGCTCCAGCCAGGGATGATTTCCTCTGTTCCGTGAGTACCCCGGGTTCTCTCCTTCTAGCATTTACGCCTTGGTCTTCCTTCCCTAAGAAGCTCTTTTCTTTTCCTGGCTTTTTACATTCTTGGCTCTTCTCATCCTATAGATCCCACCGGGACACCTTCCTGACAGCTTCTTCTATGGGGGCAGGGTCTCTCAAGTGTTACTCCCTGGGAACTCCCTTTTTTTATCTCTTTATTTACTTCTTTAAAAGTAAAATATTTATTGATTCAGTTTTGAGAGGGTGGGGAAGGGGCAGAGAGAGAGTGGGAGAGAGAGAAAATCCCAAACAGGTTCCGCCCTGTTGGCACAGAGACAGAGCCCGATGCAGGGCTCAGACTAACAAACCACGAAATCATGACCTGAGCCAAAAACAAGAGTAGGACGCTTAACTGACTGAGCCACCCAGGTGCTCCTTTCTTTCTTTATTTTTAATAATATTTGAAGTTGTAACATAGACCCTATGAGGCTATTTGGGTTTTGTTTGCATGTTTGTTTGTTTTTTTTGTTTTCTGTTTTGCTCACTTTCTCTAGTGCTGGGGACAGAATTTGATAGTTGGTATTTGTTGAGTGAGTAAATGAATGCATACATTGGGTCACTAGACATTACCTATCTTCTTTTGTTGGAGTGTAAGCTCCTTAAAAGCAGGACCTCATCTGTCCAGTTTGCTGCTGACCCCCAGGGTCTAAAAAAGTACCTAGCATGACACAGGGACATAATAAATAGTTCTAACAAATCAACTAGACTCGAGCTCTACACCTACCAGGCCCGATGCTCACATTACCAGGGTCCAGGGCGGAAGTAGAAATGAACACCTATATACCATATTGAGTAATTAAGTTAATATATTAAATAAAGTGCATTCTGTTCTCCTACCTTGATAGATAATCTTTTGTAATAACCTAGGGAAACAGAGTTTTGGATTCTAAGACTCCCTCGAGTCCATAAATTGCATACTGAAATGCAACGGCACGGGCAGATTTGGCCCTGGCTGGCCGTCCATGCAGATGGCTCACGCTCTCCTCCTCCCGCCCTCTGGTCCATCTCACACTTTGAGGATATTAAATAAGCACATGTTTGGACACTTCGGGCCATATATTCAAATTGTCTGTGTCTCTCTTGCCAACAGTTACCCCCTGGTTGGCCCTCAGGCCTGAAGGTCTACCCACGGAAGGAGGGACCCCACAAAGAAGCCTTTACAGGCCTCGCAAGTAGACTTGGGGCAGCATTTGAGCGGCAAACTCCAGGATACTGGGGCACGGCTCGGTGGGGGTGGGGGTGGCTCCAGGCTCTGAGCGGGCACGATGGTGCACTCTCTATGCTAGGCCGATGGGGCACAGCTGGAAGAGGGCAGAACAAGACCATCCGGAGTTCATGGCCTTGATCCCCAGGCAGGAGTGGATGTGAAGACAGGGAATGGGCTGATCCGAATGTAAGCAGGCACAGACAACGGAAGGGCAGGAAGAAAGAGAAGAGTTATCTGGAACAGGTGTGTGGATCACTTGGTGGCCGTGCCAGTCTCCCTGGATGGTGTGATCCCTGCCTCCTGCTGGAAGACACTTGGGAGGGAAGCTCATGCTTGGAAGCAGACAGAGGCAGGATGGCATGGTTGGGCCCAGAGCACAGTTTCACTGATGTCCTCCAAATCAAACCAAATAGGTTAATCCTGCTGGTGAATCTGCTTTAGTTCTCAGTAAAATAAGACTGACGTGAACAAGTGTTTTCGCAATGGCGTTCAGCGAAAACTTGAGTGGGAACAGCCCACGTCCAGAATAACCTGGGCTATTAACTGTAGCACCGAGAAGAAATATCCTTAAATGAACTCATGGAGGCCGATATGACCTTTGAACTTATTCAGGACACTTTGTCGGAGAGCTGAATTCCATGAAGGAGTTTCCGTCTTTGAGCGCCTTCCCAGCGCAAACACATGTTGAGCCCTGGGGCCCCAAAGACGCACAGTTTAGACGCAAAGGAGCCCAGCCCTTGAGGCACATGCCGATTTTGAGATGATCAAAATGAAGGTGTGTTGCGTGCTTTTTTTAGACACATGCTCGCAGCCTGTGCTATTTATTAATTATTTTATAAGTAAAATCTTGAAAACATTTTCCTTGGCCCCCTAAAAGCTTTTCAGTGAAAGTGAACAGGTGGGAGATTTCATTAAAAGAAATAATTGTACTCTTTAAGTCAAAATTCTACCAATGCAAATATTGAGCCTCTTTCGTTTTCATTAATTTGACTGAAAGGGTCTTAAAAAATGCATTACAGTTCCACAGTGCTTCACTCTAATTGTAATTTATGTTTCTTTTCTCTTCTCACCTTTATCGTTCAGGCTCTCTTTTTCACTCTTTATTTCCATTTTACCTCTGAGCAGTGTACATATCATCACCTTTCTCAGTAACAGGGGTTGCGATAGTCAATAATTATGTGATTTTAAAAAATGATAAGTTCTTCTAATTGCTTTGGCTAATAAAATGACATAGAGCTGATAAGCCTGAGACAGGCTGCTTAATTGCCTTTGCTAAAGATAGAGTTGGCTGGCATTGCTTATAGTCTTTTAGCTTTGAGGAGGCAATCCAAGTGTTGGAGAAAATGACTGTGAAATCTTGAGGAAAAATGGCTCTTGGGTTGTCTTCTTGTTGGTAGGAGAAAGATATAAGAGTGTCTTAAATACAACTCTGTTGAATAACCCCATAGTTTCATAAAAACCGTTCTTTTCTAAAAAATAGTAAAGTAGAGCCACAGAAGAAAAAGATAAATCATGGGGCGCCTGGGCAGCTCAGTTGGTTGGGCGTCCAACTTCGGCTGAGGTCATGATCTCCCTGTTCATGGGTTCGAGCCCCGTGTCTGGCTCTGGGCTGACAGCTCAGAGCCTGGAGCCTGCTTGGGATTCTGTGTCTCCCTCTCTCTCTGACCCTCTCCCGCTCACACTCTGTCTCTGTCTCTGTCTCTGTCTCTCTCTCTCTCTCAAAAATAAACAAACATTAAAAAAATTAAAAAGAGATAAATCAGATATGATGAAAATTAAAAAAAGATTAAGAACACACCATCCAGAAAGTGAAAAGGCAACCCACAGAATGGGAGAAAATGCTGGTGAAGCATATAACTGGTAAGGGACTTGTACCTAGAATCCATAAATGAGTCTTTAACTCGACAATAAAAAGACAACTAGTCACATTTTAAAACAGGCACAGGAGACAGGCATTTCTCCAAATGGAGGAATAAATATTTCTCCCAAGCAGATGTGCAAGTGGACTGTTAGTGCTTGAAAAGATACTCGGTATCCGTAGCCACCAGGGAAACACAAATCAGAACCACAACGAGATACCAGTTCACACCCACCAGGAGAGCTGGAATCCAAAGGACGGACAGTAACAGGAGTTGATGAGGATGTGGGAAGATCAGTCTATGCTTACACACAGCTGAAGACAATGAAAACGGGGCAGCTGCTTTGGGAAACAGCTGGGCAGTTCCTCAGTGATTAAATACAGGACTTAAGGTGTCCAGGTATATTGCCAAGAGAAATGCAGATGTATGTTCCCTCAACTTGTACACGAATGTTCATAGCAGCATCGTTCATAATAGCCAAAAAAGTGGAAACCACGCAGATGTCCATCAATGGATGAATGGAGAAACGAAATGTCGTTTATTCTTGCAAGGGAACATTGCCCGATGTTAGAAAGGAATGGAGTACGGATGCATGTGGCAACACGGATGGGCTTTGAAAACATTATGCTAAGAGAAAGAAGCTAGTCACAGCTGGTCATGTATTGTATGATTCTGATTATATGAGATGTCCAGAATCGGTAGTAAAGATTAGTGTTTGTCTAGGGCTGAGGTGGTTGGGAAGAAATTAACAGTGACTAGTCATGGGTAATGGGTTTCTTTTTGGAGTATGAAAATGTTCTAGAATTAGATACTGGTGATGAGATACACAACTCAGTGAAAATACAAAAAAAAAAAAAACGTTAAATGAATGAAGTTTTGTAAATGAAATGGACTAATTGTATGGTATGTAGAGTATATCTCAAAAAGCTATAAGGGGCACCTGGGTGGCTCACTCATTTGAGCTAGCTTCTATTGATTTCCATTCAGGTCATGATCCCAGGGTCCTGGGATTGAGCCCTGTGTCCAGCTCTGAGCTGAACATGGAACCTGCTTGCGATTCTCTCTCTCTCTCCCTCTGTCCCTCTTCCCTGCTTGCTCTCTTTCTCTCTCTCTCTCTCTAAAAGAAAAAAAAATGTTATAAAATAAGATAATGATTGTCTCTTAAAATTTTGTTAACTTTTATTTTTGTGTTTCAGAGCCTCCTTGGAGCTTTCTAAGGTAACAAATGCTCTTTTAACAAGCTAGCTTGAAAGAGATAGTTTTACTGTTTCTACTATATTATACATGTATAATTTCATCCTTTGCTTTTCTCCTCAATAGTAAAATTTAACCAAATCCATTTTATGATACGCTGTCTAGAGCAACCATAATTTTAAGGGGATGCCTTTTTTAGTTTTTTAATGCTACCTGAGTATTTAATGGGAGTACTTAATCCGTTTGGTTCTTAGGAGTTCTAGGAAGAATTTAAATTTGAATCTACCCAAATTCTCCCATGTGCTTTGTCCCTCCCCTGTCCAAGCTCCCAGTATTTGTTTCCCGTTCAGATTAGCCCCCTAAAAGGCCTCCCCACATCCTGGCCTCAGTGCTGTCTACCCTTCACACTGAAGCTAGACATTTCTGAAGATGCAAATAGAATCAGGTCGCTCCCCAGTCATAAAACTCTTCAATGCCTCTCGGCTGTTCTCAAGCTAAAGATGAGATCATGGTCCACCAGGCTCTGCAGGGTGTGGCCTTGCCTACCTTTGCCAGACCATCGCCCACTCTCCTCACCCACTCTAGCCAGGAGCCTCCCTGTTCCCAGGAAACACACACTTGTGCCCCAGAGGCCCTGTCACTTGTGGCTCCTACCCCTGCACCTCCAGGCTGCTGGCTGTCTCCCACCATGTGTCAGATCTCAGCACTGTCTATGTTTGGCTTCCTTATCTTAATTTACAAGTGCACATTCATTACTGAAGGGAAAGCAGGTGTTGGACTCCAACCATCGCATTGCACTATCTGCCAAGTACATCACGGGACTTCCAGCACAGTAGAAGACTACAGGGAAGGCCATGACTGGCTCGGTGTTGGGGGGAAGGGAAAGTCTCCCTCAATGGGGATGACGTTCTGACAGGGTTCAGGAGGGTAGGTTTAGCCAGCAACGTCTGGAGTTGGGCCATCATATGCCAAGACACAAAGGCATAAAAATCTTGTGTTTAGGGAAAAGCAGGACTTCAGTGTGGCTGCCACATGGACGCTGAGACAAGTGGTGAGTGCTGGGTGAGACAGGAAACAGGGCAGGGATGCCTCTGGAAGGTCAGGCTGGTCCCATGTTGCAAACAGCCGTGGGGGCAATGGAAAGTCCCTGAAGATTTCTAACAGGAAAATGGTTTCAGTAGGCTTTTGTGCTAGGAGGATGACCTTGGGAGAAGGGTAAAGGACAGGACAAAAGAAAGAGCCCTAAAGCAGGGAGACTGATCCAACAGGAGAACAGTCCAGAAGCAGGTGGCCGTGTTCTGAGGCCCCAGAACGGCTTACTGGGAGGCCAGGCATTCAGGGCTCGGCAATCCAACAGCCAAGTGATTCCAGCTTCCGAGAGCAAGCCAGACCTCTGGGCAGGTATCCAAGTGCCTTTTAGTCATCCTATGAATAAAAGAAGGGAAAATGTCTCCTGTTCTTGTTAGGTTTTGAGAAATGTCTATCTTGCTTCTAAAGAGGGTTCTGCTTGCAGACAAGGGTTAAATTCTGATTCGATTCCCCTCGTCATCTTATCTCTTTCCAAGAACACTATAAACAAAGTGACAGAATTAATCAGTATTAAAACTATACAGATGTTCTTTCATAGCATCCTTGTTGGTCATTAAAATAATGACTTAAAAAACACAAATGTGTATATAGATATATTCATATATGTATATAATTAGTTCAAAAGAGTCCAAACCACAAGGTGAAGCATGAAATATTTTCTCTGCCCCTAATAATTGCCTCTGCTAGGTTTTGTAAAATCCACCCTTTCTCCCTGGGTGGAAGGTACCTCTAAGTTCAAATTAGTATGATTCGATACGTCTAATCCTATTCGGTTATTAAAAGTCTGTTCTAGGGGCGCCTGGGTGGCGCAGTCGGTTAAGCGTCCGACTTCAGCCAGGTCACGATCTCGCGGTCCGTGAGTTCGAGCCCCGCGTCGGGCTCTGGGCTGATGGCTCAGAGCCTGGAGCCTGTTTCCCATTCTGTGTCTTCCTCTCTCTCTGCCCCTCCCCCGTTCATGCTCTGTCTCTCTCTATCCCAAAAATAAATAAACGTTGAAAAAAAAAATTAAAAAAAAAAAAAAAAGTCTGTTCTCGGATATTAAAACTTGCTTCTAGTCAACCTACAACACTTTCCCCTGCTTTAGCAGCGAAGGCCAGCTTTGTGGTTACAGCAGCCAGCCTGGGAGTGAAGATGGTGAGTGGTCTCTTGCTTCTTGCTCCCCCTGCCCCTTCTTTTTCTTCTCTGGTGTTGGGGAGGAGAGACGGGAAGGGGATGGTGATCGCCGCTAATATGACTCATGCTTATGAGTCCATAGGCTCATGGTGGATTGGTGCAGGTCCTGAGAGATTCATGGAAGAGAAACTCAGCTTCTAGCAGTTTCTCTGGGTTTTGGTGGTTGCTCGTCAAGCTCAGCCTATCTTTCCTCTGAAGCCTGTGTTGGCCGCCCTCTCTGCTTCACTCGATTCTTTGGCCCAGGTTGTGGTGGTTCTCGTCAAGGGTACCCCATTTGTCCAGTTCTGGAGATTAGAGCTGTCACCTGTGAATTGGGGTTTGACAAACTGATCCCAGATCCCTCGTACCCCAACACCATCTTGCCCCGTGCTCTTCCCCTCTCTTCCATAGTACCAGGACTGGAGATCTAAGCCTGGTGTTGAGTAAATGTCCAATCAAGTAGAAAAATGCTAAGTCCTCTTCTTGCAGATACACGTGAGAATTAGTACTGATGTTTGTGGGTACTCCCTTCCCTGGCACTGGGGAGGGAAGTATCCTCACCCACTTGAGGGGGAAAGGAAGTCTTGCTTCATGAATTGCTGTCTTTTGCCAGATTTGTGGGATTTGTCTGCTAGCTTTCATGGTAAAGCTGTCAGCTGGGTCAGCATCCCTCACTCCATGGCAGGTGGGAATCTCAAGCAGAGACGGGGGCCTCCTTTGAACTAGATTCTGCAGACTTTAGTAACTTTATTTATAGCGGGTAGCCTTTCTGCTGCAGTCCTCCCATGTTCAGTGACCTCAAGGGAGCAGACAGAGGTCCCGATCAGTGTCTCACCCTCTATGTAAGTCTCCCCACTCCCACCTCTTTCTTTAGAGACGCCACTTCTCATAACTGATGGTAATCTCTCCAAATTGCTCTTTTGAGCATGTAGATTCCTGTATCTTCCGGGACTAGAGCAGAGGTCTCATTTTGTCTGTTCCATCTGCTTACCAGTCCTTCCTTTTGTATTTTCAACTGCCGTTTTTTCCTAGACTTGGTAAGCATGCTCAACTCACGTTCAGCTTAAAAAGAAGACAAAAGAGGGGCACCTGGGAGGCTTAGTCAGTTAAGCCTCCGACTCTTGATTTCTGGTCAGGTCATGATCTCATGGTTTGTGAGATCTAGCCCTACATCAGGCTCTGTGCTGACAGCATGGAGCCTGCTTGGGATTCTCTCTCTCTTCCGCTTGTGCTCTGCCCCCCCCCCCGGGCTGGGTGGGGGCTCGAAGGAGCAAATAAATAAATAAATAATAATTAAAAACGAAGACAAAAGGAAAAAGTCCCTTTCTGGACCCCACATCACCCAGTACTGGCTTCATTATTTCGCTTCTTCCCCGACACAGCAAGGTTCCTAGAAAGGGTAGATTATACTTTCTTCCCATTTGCCTGTCATTTACTCTTCCATGCATTTTCCCAGTTATGTCAGAAATCTATTTTCACTGATAAATTTTGGTAAATACAAAAGAGCATTAAAAAGAAAATGAAAATTCCCCAGCATCCTATCACCACAGACAATCACGCTTACTGTTGTGAGATGTTTCCTTTTCGTCCTTGTGCAGCCATCATCCAAGAGCCACCCTCTTCAGGAAGTCTTCCTCTTTAATCATTCCTTCTGTGTGTATTTCACCTGCACACGTACTGGAGCCATCTAGACCCCTCCCCATATCTCCTAGTAGTTTGTAAACTCGTTGAGGAGAGAAACGGTGTTTTCCTCATCTCTGTATCTCCAGCATTTAACCCAATATCTGAGACACAATAAACGCCTCGATTTTCAAGATGTCTAGGATATGACTAGGTACAAAACAAATTCAAAATGTTGTTTGTTCCGGCGTGCCAAGGCAGGAAGGGTAAATAACATCATCTTGAGGGCCAAGCCTGATCCATTTGCGATGACCTTCTGTGCCAGTTGTGTTGACAACCATTTGTGCCAGTCCCCGAAAGAGATCAGCAGTCCCTAGGCCCAGGAGAGGGAGATCCCAAATGGTATCAGAGGGTATCTGAAAACTGTTGTTAAAGATAGGCAATTTTACCAATTTTGAGTGAATACTGTCACTGTAGATAGGCCACGTGCGGTCCAGTGGAGGACCTACTTCAATAATTAGACGAGCTACTGACATTTAGCATCTAAGCAGTGTTGGTCTCTGCATAGATGGTAACTGGGACGTATAGTGGTGTTTGTGTGTTTTCCAGTCCTGAAGCACGCCCTTGGGAACCCTACGTCTGCTCTCACTTCGCAGATACTTCTTTTGCACACAGTGAAAAGGTCAGTGCTAGCCCAGCTCCCCCTTGAACTATGGCAAGCTCTAAATGGATGAATCAGAATTAATGAGGTTTATCGTAATGCCACTCGTTTGCAGAGTTTTGTGTCCTTGTATTTGTTGAGCAGCTGGCTCTGTGCTTGGTGTTGATTTTTTTGTGTGAACGCCTTTGTTAGTGTTGCCTGTTTTGGAGTGAAAACTGTGAGGGGTCGCAGACATCATCAGTTTCGCTTCATCAAGAGCGGAGGTTAAACATGTGGGCTCTGGGGTGACGTTACCGGATGTGAAACTCTGCTTGACCGTTTTACCACTTTGGGCAAGTCTTTTGGCCTGAGCGTCTTCGTCTGTGAAAAAGGGTTAAAAAGGATGATTAAACAAGATCAGATATATAAGGTGCTTTGTGTTTTCTTTTTTAAAAATCACAGTGCTTAGCACGTGGCAAACGTTAGCTGTATTTGCAGTGGTAGCATTGGCCCCACCCATTAGAATAATGTGCACGTAAGCACTTGATAAGCGGAACACGATATTACGCAATACCAGTACAATAACAATTCTTAACCGGGGTTGTTTTTACTGCCAGGGGACATTTGGTAATATGGGGAAGTTTTGGTTGTCATAAGTGGGGAGGAGGTACTTCTGCATCTTTTGGGTAGAGGCCAGGGATGCTGTTAAACATCCTACAGTGGTACAGGCTGGCCCCCAACCACACAGAATTATCCTGCCCCAGATGTCAACGGCGCCAAGGTCAAGAAACTCTGTGGTAAAGGTGTGAGATCACTTACAGGAGGCACTATAACAATCCTGAAATACACAAAGAACAACGAAAACTAAGGTGTCTCATTTTTCTAGACTAATATAAAAAGCTAACAGAGTTTTGCTTCCTTTTTGTAGCTATTTCTTGCTAGTAGGTGATACTTGAAGTATTGTTCCAATGGCTCAGAACAGTGTTGTCCAATGGCTTTATAAGTATGAAATGTGCTTCTTAGCTATTCTGCTGAACTCACCCACATGGAGTAAAATTTTAAAAGTAAATTATTGGGCATGGAAGGTCTATCTGACTTTGTGTTATTTATATTTGTTATGATTTTTTTTTGATAATTACCAAATTGCCCACTTCCAGTGGAACCAAAGAAGAGAAGTTGTTTATTTGCGTATTCTTTTCCTTGACCAGGGCCTGGTCACAGAAAAAAAGAGGATTGTGATTCACTTCTCTTCTAAAGAGAAGTGTGATCCAAAGACTCTCTGCTCAGAATCACCAAACATTCCAGTGCCACGAGAATCCATCTTTGGAGGGTAGGGCCAGGGAATCTGTATTTTCCAAAAGATTCCAAGTGGCTCAAAGCATCCTAATCTTTGAGAAGCTCTGGGATACAATACAAGAGGTGTGAAAGAGCTGTGGTCCTGTGGTCTTAGTTTTTGTATCAGACAGTCTGTGAACCTGGGGTAGAACGTACAGATCCCTAGAGGTCACTAGTTTAGCATTTTCTCTTACTTTTGCCTGGAAAAGGCCTTTCAACTATTCTGCACCTGAAGATATTCGTTCCATTTTTAATAAAGGAACCTGCTGTTTGAGTCCTTGGTGAAGCTGTTAGAAGAGAAAAGCTGTGGACAAAGACAAGCTGATTCTATATTTAGAATGTTCCGTGGGGCCAAGTCTGTGACGAATTCATTCTTGTTCCTCTTAGAATTGCCTGGTTTGTAAAGCAGAGAATAGTTTACTATATTCTAGCCCTTCAAGCCGGGTAAAACTTAGGGTGATTTATGCGTCCCTTAGGAAGGATGAGAAATGTATAGGCCCATTTCTCTTCCTTCTTCACACATCCATTCTTAAGTTAAAATAACATCACACCCATGGTTCTTATTTTATGAGTTGGTACACCTTTCCAAGTGCCAGTGTAAAGTCTACTGATGCTAATTGCTAATAGAAATTAGATGTTTTGAGGGTAGAGTGGGAGGGGGGAGCACATTCATTCAAACCTAATTTGCATTCCCTTGCCCAGTTTGAATTGGGACCAATTTGCAAACTGAATTATCTCCCTCGCCTTGATAGAGTTTATAATAATGCTGAAAGTTTCTTAAGTCATGGCAGTGCCTTTTTAATAAAGACACATTCACAGCTGCAGTCTTGGTGCCTTGTAACATATTGCTAATAATTGGGCTAATAAGATCTTAAAGTTAATTAAAAGGAAGGAAAAACCCATAAAGTCTGATGCAGCTCAAACTGGTTGGTGTGTGATATAGGCTGACCAAGCAAAACTGCAAAGAGAGAAAAAGAATAAAACTTGTTCACTAGTCATTTGCCAATGATCGTCTTTTTTTGTTTTGTTTTGTTAAAAGTTAACCACTTTCGCAGTTCTCTTAAAACAACAGATGACCATTTAACAGAATTATTCAGTGCCTATTACCTTGTTTCTTTCTATAGAATTTCACCAAGGGGGACACGTAGGTAACTTACCACTTTGTAAAACTGATGTGCCGTGAGAGTCTGGGTCACGTGCCACTTCACTTCATAGGTCAGAGGGAACTTGAATGATCCAGCCTAGCTTTTATGGTCCAGTGCTCACAGGACCCCTTCATAAAAGGATTCCAGGACCAACATGGTGAACAGTAATATGGTTTCTGTCTGGTTTTTCAAAGGCCCTTCAAGCTTCTCCATTACAAGCCTGCCCTCTTGCACTCCCTGTGTGTCCTTTTTCAAAGTCTGCAGCTTTGCCCAGAGTGATAATCCTGGTTCCCCTGTGCTAAGGTGCTGGTGTTCCATAACATAAGGAGGGGTAGGATCCTTGCAATGTATGCTGATTTCAGTATGGAATCCAGGCGTAGCATGACAGAAGGGACAGATACAAACTGTGGTACCATCTATCCATTTGTAGATGGTAAGGTTCTGGGGTCCCTGACTGGTTTGTGAGCTGACGTGAATGCCTATGAGTCTTCAAGTCCCTCAGAATATTATCCTCTGGCCCAGTAGAACCCCAGTATATGACTTACAGTTCTGAAGTTTTGTTTTGTTTCTTCTTTTTTGGAGGCTCTAGATAATTCTGCTAGCACTGTGCCCAGCTTATCTTCCCATAAGTCACACGGGACTCTCTTCTGATCATTCCTAGTTTTGATATCCTTCTTTAGTGACTGACTTCATCAAAAGAAGCATGTACGTGACATTCCAGTATGAGCTTAAATTAAATTTAGGTCACCGACATTTTGAAATCCTGCGTCACTCCCGCCCCCGCCCTCACCTCCCCTTCCTGTGACTTTGAAATTGTTAGTGGGTCAATAATAGGTAAATAGGCATTTGCACGATAACCCGTATCTACTTCTCACTTATTGTGTACCTATCCTATCTTCTAGCCTCAGCTTCAAATCTGAGCAGCTTTTGGTGACATATCGGTTCTGGCAGAGGTAGCCAGGTGTCCCTCAGTGTCCATTCTCCCATTCTGTAGAAATGATATAACCTCCACCTTGGAGCTTGGCCTCTGCTGTTTCCCTTCCAGCTAAGGACTGCCAGGGGACTAAATTCCAGTCAATGATGCGTCTACTGAAACAGGTTGTTGAGCTTCTGGAAAGTGCCCTTACAGGGAGGCAACATTGCTTTCTCCTCTGATTTTGTCCATTCTGCCAGCTGGAATGTGGATATGATAGCTGGAGCTATGGCAACCATCTTACACAGAGGTGGTCTAGGGCACGGAACCATGGACTGAGGGGCAACCAGAGAGAAGGAAACTGGATCCCTGGCGCTGCCGCATGCCAAAGCCGCCCTGGGCCACCCCACCCAGTGCCAACTTTCGCCCCACCCAGTGCCAACTTTCGTGAGAGAAAGATACGAATATTATCTGGTTTATTTTGGCTTTTCTGTTATTGCCGGTCAAAATGAATACTAAGTAATTCATTAGTGTTCTTCAGTTCTCAAAAAATTCCTTTACGAATCTGCTTCTTTACGTTTGGAATTCCTTCAAAAAGGCCTAAGGCCCATCATCTCAGAGTTTAAAAAAAATTGAACATGGGACCCTGAGGCGTTATAAACATTGGCTTAAATATTCATTAAAGGGCGGGGGGGCACGTGGGTGGCTCAGTCGGTTGAGCGTCTGAGCAGACTTCGGCTCAGGTCGTGATCTCATGGTTCATGAGTTCAAGCCCTGCGTTGGGCTCTGTGCTGAAAGCTTGGAGTCTGGAGCTTAAGGGTACTATATTGGTCTCTTCACATGAAGGAGGGGGAAGACGAGACCAAAAGCATTGAAATCCTTTTCAGTTTTTGTTGAAGTACGCTGTAGCATAAGAGTATGCTATTGACCAACAGTTTCTAGATAGTTATTAAGTATCTCTGTTATTCAAGCGTCCATGCCAGGTTGTGTACAGGGCAATAAGACAGGGGACCTGTTTCTAAGAAGTGAAAATCTAGTCAGGGAATGTCTTAGCTTAGGTTCTCCAAAAAAAGCAGATCCTCAGATAAGGATTTAGATACTAGTAGTTTGTTTGTGAGGGGATCCCAGGAAACATGAGGAGGAAAGGAAGGGTGGTAACCAAACAGATTTATCCCTAGGGCACCATCATGTTAAGAATCTTCTGAGGAACTGTGTGGAACATGCCTCAGGATCCTCCCACCAAGAGCGAGGAAGTTGGGGTATTGACTCACCAACTCTCATCCTTCGCTGATTGAGGGTTGCCCCTAAGGGTTTTCACTCATTGGCATTTCTGGCCCATTTTGTCCATGGGCTGGGAACACAGCTGGGGGCAGGCAGGGATTCAGGTTCTGGGCATAAGAAACCGTTAGCATATATGAGAACTCTTCATCAAGCTAAAAGTGACCTCTAGGGTCATTCAAGGAGCTCTGAGTAAGGCTCCAGCAGCATCTGAAGAAGTCTATCTGTCGCATTGTTTGGGAAACACATTTAGCCTACTGCGTCCTATCATGAAGAGACAGCTGCTGATAGAAGGCTATATAATAAATGCTTGATAGTATAATCTTAGAATAGCTAAGAAAGGACAAATCACTTTAGGGTTATAATGCTGAAGGAGGGGGTTAGGTATCAAATGAAAGTCACTTTAGCTTAAGGCTGGTTAAGATTGAAGTAAGAGGAGGGAAGAGGGGGAAATGGATACCAGGAGTGAAGTATATTATGGGCTAGGGCTTGGATGTAAAAATGCGAAAGGTACAATGTGGGAGTTGGTGGCTGAAATCAAAGGTCTAGAGTGGGAGGTAAAGTTAGAAAAGTATTAAGGAATGTTTTTTTCAGGGACCTTATAGTTAGGACTAAGTGTTCTGGCTTGACTTCCTGCCAAGATATTCTTTTCTATTTTAATGGGACTAAATTTATATATAATTAAAAATTTTAGTCCCAATTTAATGGAAAATATTATATGCTCTTACAGGGGCAATTTTAAAGCAACTGTTCTCAACTTTTTTTTTTTTCTATCGTGGTAGACATAAAAAAATGATGTTAGCCTACAGCACATACATTAGAGAGGATATTTCTAATTTCTTCTGTATGTTAACTCCACCCTTTTACCTCCAGTTCAAAGATGCCTCTAGGGATGCAAGTTCATAACAATATAAGCGTCAGCACAAATGGAACAATCAAATTCATTAAAAAGAAATAATTAGCAAATGTTAGAATAACAAGGTTATTTATGATACATGTCAACACTGGTTGGGATATAACAGTGTTTCTTTTCCTTTTTTTCTAAATGGTTATTTTTGAGAGAGAGAGAGAGAGAGAGACAGAGAGCACACGTGCAAGTGGGAGAGGGTCAGAGAGAAAGGGAGACACAAAATCTGAAGCAGGCTCCAGGCTCTGAGCTGTCAGCACAGAGCCCAAAGTCAGATCATGACCTGACCCACCCAGTTGCCCTGATATAATGGTGTTTCTAACGCAATGGTGAACAACTAATGCTTTAAAGTCAAGGTTGCAAATGGGTGACCCACTGGCAGAAGCCCCAGGCAGGCCTTTCGTGATTATCCCATAGTGTTGGCCTCAAAGGGATGGGAGGGGGCCCTCCTTTAACACTAAGGCGATGACAGCAAGCTCACTCCATAAAACCAGGAGTCAAAAGGACAGTCAAGACCCAGGGAATTTTGTCACCTGTGCTTCAAATATCCTCACAGTCCAATGTTCCCACTTGGAACCCCACTGGAGCAAGGAACACAGTGGCCTCTCTGGATGGGGCGTGTACCCTCCAGCCTCCAGTTTATCCCTCTGGCTTCCTCCATCTCTTGCTTTACCTGAATAGTCTGTAGGCATTTGAGTGTGAAATGTCACCTTTGGAGCATAAAAGGAACACCAAGTTTCTATAGGTTCCCAAAGCCAGTTAGTACTTGGCCTTGGAGTCTGAGAGCTCATGTTCTCCCTTCACTCTTAGGCAATTGCTAGGTAATCGCAATCAGGGTATCTCTAACGATCGATCGTAGCCTTTGTACCTTAGTGAAGACTATTTTCTATTTGTATAATCCTATCACATGTATTTTCTATCTCTTATATTTGTAGCTGGAACCAACTTGTTCCTCTCCTCAAGGATATAATGGGGATCTCCAGGGCCCCATCAATTTGTGAATCCTAGCTGAGGTCACTGGAATGATTTGTTAAGATAGGATCAGTTTTGTTGATTGATTAACAGCTGGATCAATAGCTTCCATCCATGCAACACACGGCTACGCTCTGTAAAACTTCTGTTGACCCGACTCAGTCTTAGGTGCTGAGGATACAGCAATAACCTCCACAGAATTATTTGTCCTTAGTGAGCTTCCAGTTGAAGAAGTACCATCCATCACAAAAAAACAGAGGGAGGCAAACCATAAGAGACTCTGAAATACACAGAACAAACTGAGGGTTGCTAGAAGGGTGTTGGGTGGGGCGATGGGCTAAACGGGCGATGACCGTTAAGGATGGCACTTGTTGGGATGAGCACTGGGTGTTGTGTGTAAGTGATGAATTATTAAATTCTACTCCTGAAATCACCGCTGCATGGTATGTTAACTAACTTGGGTTTAGATAAAAATTAAAAAGAATTAGCCTTGAAAAGAGAAAACCAAAGAAGAATCATTCATCACAGACAAGTGGATGTTTAAGGTATCAAATGGTGAAGGTGCTAGGAGGAAAAAAAAAAGGGGGGAAGAGGTAGATGGGAGGTGCGTTGTTGTGTAGAGAATGAGGCAAGGCCTTTCTGATGGGGTGATATCCTATAACCTTGAAGGGTCCTAGGACAAAGGTATGCAGAGATTTGAGAGAAAAGTATCTCAGGCATGAGAACTGTAAATTCTGAATTGGGGGTGTGCTTGGCTTTTTTTTTTTTTTTTTTTTTTAATTAGCAAGGAGGCTAGCATGGGTGGGTCTTGGTGAAAAGTTAATAGGAGACCAGATAGGAAAAGATGTTGGGGGTCAGGGCATGAAGCATTTGCAGGCAAGGATAGGGGCTTTGGGTTGTATTCTGAATGATTGGTCTGACCAGAGAAGAGGCATGATTTGAATTATTATTCAAATGGATTCCTCAGGCTGCCGTGGGGGGAAACGGTCTGTAGGAGGGTGACGGTGAGAGCGGACATAGGGAGACAGTTGCAATATGGCAGCTTGGGGGCGAGTGCAAGTGGGAAGGTTCCAGATAGCGGTAGAACTGAGAGGTTTGATTCGAGGTGTGACATGAAAATAAGCCTCAAGAAGAACTTCAAGTTTTTGGCTGAGCATCTGCACTGTAGACTCTGGGGCAGGGAATACTGCAGGAGCAGTAGTTTGGGGCAAGTGTAGCTGTGAATCAGGTTCTTTTCTCCTTCACGCATAAGGTCTCCAAGAATATGGCCCCAAGCCTAGAGTTTGGTCTGGGACACGTTCACTTTGAGATGTTCAGTCACCTTTCAAGTGGAGATGTCAGATAAGCATTTTGATATATGAATCTGTTCAGGGGAGATTTGGGGAGGGGGGCTGCTGAATTAACCGAGCAGCCACCGGGGCACCTGGGTGGCTCAGTTGGTAAAGCGGCCGACTTTGGCTCATGATCTCGCGGTTCGTGGGTTCGAGCCCCGCGTTGGGCTCTGTGCTGACAGCTCTGTGCTGCTTCAAGTTCTGTGCCTCCCTCCCTCCCTCTCTCTCTCTGCCCCTCCCCTGCTCACACTCCGTCTCTCTCTCTCTCTCTCAAAAGTAAATAAACATGAAAAAAGTAAAGTAAAATAAATTGAGGAGGCACCAGCCTATTCAAAGCCTGTGGGACTGAATGAGGTTATTCTTAAAGCGAACACACATAGGGAAGGGGTCTAAACACTGTGCCCTGGAGTGAGCACCGAGAATGGGTGGGAGGGTTTGACAAGAGCAGTGTCAGCGAATGAGGAGGAGAGCCTGACTGAAGAAGAGAATGGAGAGCGGAAAACGGGAGGGGAGGACATGGAGGCAGTGACTCTGGGCCATTCCGTAAGGAGAGGGAGACATGGCCATATGCTCCGTGAAAGAACTTCAGGTCTTTTCTTTCCTTGCATTCTCTTGAGGACCCTAAGATGTGATTAGGGAGAGATGGCAAGTTTCATGTCGGGCACATCTTCTTCCATCTTTCCCTTTTTTTCTGCCTGCAGCTAGTCTTGTCCTACTAAATCCAGACCCTCGTCCCTGTTCTCTGTTCCCTGCGTTGGTGCTGCCCACTGTGACACTCACATGCCAGCACCGGCCCACAGTGACCAGTGACACCTCTTGAGCATCCGTTTCTGTCTGTCTCCCCATCATTACTGCCTAGAGCTTATCCTCAGTCGGTCCTTGCATTGCACATGCCTGTTGTGTTCTTTGGCTGTAGGAAAATGAGTCTTTCATCTGCCGTTGTGTGTCTTATGTCCAATATTTCATGATGTGCTATGGGGCAGTGAGAGCGGAAGAGAGAGAAGGAGAGAGAGAGAGAGAGAGAGAGAGGGAGGGGATGATAGATTAAATTAGAAAATGTGGCTGGATACAGGTGGGGGTGTTGTTTGCTGGCATATTAAGTCTTGGCTCTATCAGAGCTGTTAAAGCGAATTTACTTATTAGGCTTTGCAAATTTCGCAAATCAAATCAATTTAAAAATATCAGTTAAAATTTTTGTGTTCTGAGGCAAACAATTTTGTCTCTCGTGGCAAACAATTTTGTCTCTCGTTTGATTCTTCTGGGGCCGTGAGTCCTTTTCGTATGGTTGTGGAAGTCTTTAAGTTTCTGAGAAGGAGAAAACGTGCATATGTATGAAACGATCTTGGACTTGACCAAGGTAATCCTTGCTTGTCTGGGTAATTCCTCACTAGTTTTTAACTCCCTCTGTTCTGGGAAATGGAGTCCTGTAAGCAAGGATTACAGAAAAGCTTAACTCAGATGGTGAATTTTTCCCCATTCTCTTCCCATTTCTTTCCTCTCTAGAGAACATTCTTAGTCGATAGTTCCAAGTCTCAGGCAGAAAACAGGGAGGATTTTCCCTTTGCTCATGCTGATCAGATCCACAGGAATAATTTAGTTGTAAAGTGGATGTGTCTCCAACAACAGAAGATCAAGTGAGCACTTTTGTAAAGGCAGCATTTCAGACTCTTACAGGCACTGGGAAAACTCTTCCCTATGGCTCTTGCTCATTGAGAAACCCATGGAGCCCTGAATTTGAAGGTGGGGGACGTTCTACCTGTTCCCCTCATAATGTGATTTATAAACCGTTTCCTAGGTCTTCTTGCTTCGAAGTTTGTCCGTTTTTGACGGTGGCAGGGTGCGGGGCGGATCTTAGTTGTAATTTCGCTCTACTTGATCCAAGGGTGCTCTGAGGAGTTAGGAGACTTGTAGCTTATTATCAGTTAAAATGTGAAGACTTTAAATAATTTTTGTAAATGGCAATTTTGATTGTACCCTTTGGGAAAAGAGCATAATACAAGGAATCAGATCATCTGAATTCTTCTTGGACTGTAGATTAAATTGTAAACTAGCTAATATTTGCAAGTTATGTTTGTCCTTTTGGGGCCCGCTACCTAGGAAGGTGGTAGTTTAGTCTGATCATCAAAACAAACACACAAAAAAACATCTACAAAATGGTCACTGTGTCATGCAAGCAAAGCCGCAATTTTGTGCTCTTTAGAAACACCAATTCAACCTTTCTCTCCCTTTAGGGGGAACCACTCTTCCTTGCTCTGTAATGATCATCCTTCATGTTATTAGACAGCTATGCAATGTTCCTCTTTCAAGTATGAAATGTGCAAATGAAAATGTAACTTTCCCCTTCCTTCCTGGTAGTCAGTAGCTTAAATTTAAAAGCTGGCCTGGCCAAGGGAAAAATACACATCAAGTATGCATACTACAAAGACAAATGAGCCAACCTAGAACAGACGCCCCGGGTCACTGCAGGGGGTGCAAGTGTAGCTGTGAATCAGGTTCTTTTCTCCTTCATGCATAAGGTCTCCAAGAATATTGCCCCAAGCCTAGTAGAAGACAGTCATTTGTGCTGCTCAGGGCAAAAACCAAACCAAAACAAACCCTGCTGTTTAAGATGCTTCTGAGGTTTTTTCATAAGCAATACAACTTAATACATGGATGATAACCAAAGAAAAGGGCACCACTCTCATTTCAGACTTGAAGAAACTTGAACCAGTCCGGCCAGTTTCTAATTATAATGTGTGTTGTAATTAGACGAGTGATTGATCCGAACTTCACCTAATCCGAGTTTCGGTTCAGAGGCTTAGAAGGGAGATTTTTCTAGTCTTTGGATGACTAACTTCATTTTCTTTGCTGAATTTCATTTGAGTTTCTGGGTCCAGATGGAAATAATAATGTTTCTATTCTCTCCTTTCCAGGTAAGTGATTAGTAAGGGAAATGCTACATCTGACTTTGATAGAAATCAAACCCATTGGAAAGGAAGGTCGTGTGGCTCAATTTATTTCCCTGACTTTTGCTCAGTTTGGGGCCTTTGTGATCTGTGGATAGGTGGAGAATTCAGACTCACCCTACATCTCACTTTCAGTGACTACTTTGATTGAATAGTCATGACAATTTTCTATTTCCTTTTTTTGATATAAAGGTATTTTCTATTTAGTATCATGAGAGCATGTGAATATTTTATGCTAAATGCCACCTTGAAGACAGAAAAGAAGATGGAAAACCATAATAAAGTTAGATAATTGGTGTAGGAAGAGTATTTAATCTAAAGCTTGAAACTTTTTCCAGCTTGTATTGTGTCTATGATATGAATGATTACTTTGTGTGATTCTTCAGGGCATTTCCAGGCATTTTATCAAGGTTGGTGAATTGATTAGTCAGCCTTCTCAGCAGATTTGAGATGTGGGCAGCACACAGTCTGTAAGAATGGGCAGGAAGTTTCTGTAACACAGGACTGGGACTTTCAAATCTCACTAACATGATCATAAAATCAGAACCCTTAAAATAAAGACTTCCTACCCCAGCATCATTAAGATTAGCCCAATTTTCAAATTAAAAAAAAAATAAGAGGATCTTATTAAAAAACCAAAGTGGAAGCTAGGAGCTCATGTGTCCTAAATTAAGTTAGTGCTAACTGAATCTTACTGTAGTAAGAATGTAACATAGAATCTCTACACACGGCTCTACATGCAAATTTCATTCCACAATAAGAGATTATTTTAGGGTAATCTCAACGAGACTATATAATAATATTAAAATGTAAAACACAACTGGAAATTGATATGATTAAATTATGGGAATTAAATAACACACATTTACCCAATTATAATGAGAAAGCATATGCCAGCTTGCTATAGGATCCACCCAAAGTCCAATCACTGGAGAGCCTTCTTGTGAAGAGATTTGCCCAGATCATTTTTTCTAAGCTTTCTCTGTAACTCTCTTGGTGCATTTTTCTTTTCACATAGAATTAATGCATTCACCAGCCTACAGCCAAACTCTGAAAAATACCAAAAAAGTATAAAGCACAGACTCTGCTCTCCTACAGTTTATATCCTAGTTGGAGATACAAGACCTCTGCACAAGAAACATTTGAAGTGAGTATGTGATTGGATATCTGAATCGATTCTGTAGGGACTAGGAGATCAGAGGGGCAATGTGACTGGAATGTTAAGAGAAGTTTGGATTTGATGGACGGATAAGATCTGAGAAGGTGGAGAGAAGGTAGATAGACTGTGTATATGACAATCTAAAAATGAGAATAAAGGAATGAATTCAGAATGTATTCATTCAGTAATTATTTATTAAGCGCCTACTAGAACAATATGATGATGGATATGATGAGGTCTTGTCTCTCATGAAGGTTCCATTCCAAATGTGATGAGGTAGACAATAAAAAAAAATAGAAACAAACAAGCTATTTATAGATTGTGAATGTGCAATTAAGGAAACAAACAGGCAAAGTGATAAAGACAGGAGGGTGGGGGTGGCAGTATATTCAGTGTTTCTCAAACTTTAACGTGGGTATGAATCTCCCACAGATCTTGTTAAAATTTAGGTTCTTATTCAGAAAGTCTAGGAAGGGCCCAAGAGTCCGTATTTTCAAAAGATCCCAGGTCTTGCTAATGCTACTGGTTCACAAACCGGTTTGAGTAGCTGGGCTTTAGATGGAATGATCTGAGATTTGGGGGGAAACACGGCTAGTTGGAACACAGAAATCCTGGTTGACTAGGCTGGGGAGAAAGCATGAAAGAAGGTTTAGAGGAGGATTTGGACTATCTGGAGGTGGGATGTCAAGACTGGCGGCTAGAATCTTCGTACCAAGGCCAGTGTTGGAAACGTCTAATGTGTCAGACACGGAAGATGGAGTCCAGCAGGGCTTACCGCCTCATCATGTTGAGGCACGCATAGAAAATGATGCTGTCGCTTTGCAGTGGGGAAAAGGAGGCTTCTGCTTCTGGGACGATGTGGGTTAAAAGCACAAAAGACTAAAGACATAGGATTATAATGATCCAAGCATGCCGTGACGAGCCCCTTGCGGATGGAAAGGAAGGAGTGAGTAGGAAAAACAGGAATCTGTGAGTGTTGTATCATTCATGGTGAAGAAGGAGGATGGTCGTAGGGATGGTGGGACGGCACAAATTCCAGAAGGCACCCGGACACACATGAATGGCCATTCAAGTGAAAGTTCTGCCCCGGAGTTAATGATTTTTTAAATCAAACCCTAAGAGTTTAAGATGTGTAAATAAGTAATTCCTTCCAGGGCAAGAGTATGAAAAAAGGAGAGCAGTTGCCTTGCTTGAGGTGGGGGTGGGGATATTTACAGCCTATGGAAGGAAGAAGAGAACATAGAGAAGACAGGAAGGGGCTGGTGAGAAATTCAGCAAGATCAGAAAGCAGTCAGGAGTAGGGCACGTCCAATGTGGGCACTGTATACTGTGTGATGTTAAGACTTTGACCACTGTCACTGTCATTGCAGACAGGCTGATTGTGAAAACAGGTCTTTAATTCTCACACCACTTTACTCTCACCCCCCTGACCCCCAACCCCCTCACCAAGCCAGGTGGTCAAGCATTTCTATCTGAGAAGTGCCCCCCAGCTCTGGGGCGGCGGGGGGGGGGGGGGGGGGAAGAAAAAATAAAAAAAAAAAAGAGGCCAAGCTTGAGACCAATGCCAAATCTGACCTTACCCAACTAACTGCAGTCCCAGAAGCCCACAGTTCTCCCCAGGATGCACTAATATGCCCCCTCCAGAGAAGGGTGAGAGAGAGGAGAGCTTTCCTTTGGCTTTGCCCACATTTTATAGAAAGGTTCAGTCCCAAAGAGGCTCAGTGGATTCTCAAAGAAAATTACATGTTAGCTTAGAATGAGAACTCAAGCTTTTTTCACTCAGTACAGCGATCTTTTTATTGCAATTAAAGTAAATGGAGACAAATGTTAAATATAGAGGGTATGTATAGCAATACCTCGTCCCTGAGTCGATGGGAGGCTTAGTTTTCGCATTCATTGACATTAGTTTCTAGCCTTTCTGGATTCAGGACATAAGGTGACATTTTGTGTTTACTGTCTTCAGCATGTGATGAATATGAGAAAACCTTCCGTGAATGTTTTGGGCAGCTCCGCTTTGAAACACTAGGTGGCAGTGTAACACTACCTTTGGTATTTAGAACTATGGTGTGTGGTTCTCAACGTTTATTTATTTTTGGGACAGAGAGAGACAGAGCATGAACGGGGGAGGGTCAGAGAGAGAGGGAGACACAGAATCGGAAACAGGCTCCAGGCTCTGAGCCATCAGCCCAGAGCCTGACGCGGGGCTCCAACTCACGGACCGCGAGATCGTGACCTGGCTGAAGTCGGACGCTTAACCGACTGCGCCACCCAGGCGCCCCAGGTGTGGTTCTCAAAATGGCATTTTGACGGAAATTTTTTAGAGATGTTTTAAAAAGGATAACTTCAAGAGAGAGCTTTACAGAAACAAATAAGTGATGTATGATACATTTGTAAATTACCCTTCCCCAAACCATATTTTTAATTACTAAATAAACATGCAATTGAATGACATACTAAGAACTTAAGACTTAACCAAAAAAGAAACAAAGGACATTAATAGATATTTCACAGGAGGAAAAATACATATGGTCAATTAACATATGCAAGACACCTAACCTCTCTTAATAAAGAAAATTCAAATTAAGTGGGGACGTTTTTATTTCTTCCGAATTTGACAGAATTATTTTCGAAAGTTCTATCTTGAAGAAGAATTGGAGATGTGGTCAAAGATTTATGTGCAAGCATCTTCCTTGATGTTTTATTTATGATAAGCTAAAGACATTAACGCTTAGAAGATGGGATTTCTTAAAAATGAAATATTATGCATTCTTAATTTACAACACTTTGTATTTTAGTTAGCCCCTAACAAAATTATATTCATTATGGCCCATCAGTGTAAAAATGCAGCCACATGAGGTTTGAAAGAATGCAGAGAGGAAGTGTAGGTTTCCATTCCTCGTTGGACGCAAAGGGTTTCTTGTGCAGATTTGGGGTCTTTGGAGCAGTAATCGGATCTAAATGTGTATAACTAGGTGGATGCCTGGGTTGATGGTGAAGGAGTGAAATCATAACCAAATGGATGGCTGGCGGCTGCATTCAGCTGCAGTTGGTTAACTCACCTGCAGGAAAGAAGACATGGAAATCTAGGTCCCTTCCTTCAAACACTTTTCTGGAGTCAAATGAGTTGAGTGCACGTGTGGGGCCTTAATGCCACCTCAGGGCTGTCTTCAGCGCATAGATTTCCCGGTAGCAACTAAGAAAGGAGGACTTTGGTAAATTAGAAGCCAACCCAAATTTCCTTCCTCAGTGATTATTATATTGTCATTCATAAATATTTTGCCATGATAATGAAAGTATTAATCTGCCTTCAGTTTCTTTCTTAACACAGTCTTTCTTATGTATTTATTTTTCTGGCCCAAACCAAGAGATTATAATTGCTTGGTTTGCTGTTTGCTTTATGTAATAGTATGGGATAAGTAAGACTAAGGAAAAGTCAATAGAATTGTCTGGCCCAAAATGTTGCTTGTTGCATTCTGTAAGAAATTTATGAATTGGGTGATCGACTTGTTTATTCACTTAATTTATTGATCCAATTACTCATTGCCGTTATTGTGGAAATAGTAGATAGAAATGAAGGAAACCTTTGGCAAATGGTTTGACCCCTTGGAAATTGTAAAGTATATGGAATATATAGAACCTAATCTTGGAATCCAGGACTCAATAAGAAGTTTTTTTTAAGCCCTTAATTTTTGGATGAACATATTTTAAAAATAAGAGCCACATATGGTCCCAAATGAAAAACAGAATCATAATCTAAACATAATCAAAATTCTGGTGCTTCCATTTCACAAACCTGAAATACATAACTTGTTGAAAACCTGGTTGGGAGGTAACTTCCGTGATGACTCTGGTTTCAGTTATTTGTGACTTTTTTTTTTTTTTTCTGTGACTAACAGAAAAGTTCATTAATAGCATTTTTCTTGATTCTGCCCTTTGACAAGGAAACAGACTGTGAGAGCTATAAGTTCTTAAAATTATGGCATGATTAGAAAAATACATGATTAAGCCTGTGAAGATTTTTCTGTAACCCTGCCCTGTTTAGGCACATCCCATTTCCAGGCATCCAGCCTGCCAATGAGGTCCTACCCTTTTTGTTGTAAAACAACAATGCTGCTGACCTATTATGATCATTTCCATGGAGAATCATAGGACATTCCATGGGGGAGGAGACAGTGGCGATTGTCCCCCTGAGTCCTCTCATACCACAGATGAGCTTGCACATTTGAGTGGTTTTCCCAGTGTAGTTCAAAACCTGCTCTAATGAGACCACTAAAACAACAGATTTTATTACAGTGGAACATAAAGGAAGCTTATAATATTCTTCACTATTTTAAAAATTTGCACATTGAAACAAATGTTTAGTCTGCCTCTTGTTTGTACAATTGGTAAGTTGAGGGAGGGGGAGAAGGAAATAAATCTCAGCAAATGCAAAGTTTGAGGGTATCTGGAACACTGGGAAGGGTAGATGTTTGTATCTCTTTGACGATAACACCTCAGTGCAACTTGAGGTCATCTTGATAAAAATGATCGTGTTTGGTAAGGGTTACAGAACCTCTCTTTTAGTTGTTTGAATTTACTTATGTAATATTTATGTCAAGGGTTCCTATAGCATAAGGGCCTGGGTTATCTGTTGTTTGGTGTAATTTCTTGCCTATGATTCTCCTTTTTCAGAAACATCAGAAATGAGCCCCATTTGACTTTCTGGAGTCTCATGAACTTCTGAGGCTGCGAGATCCTAAAGAGACCCTTGATCCAACCCTCTCCTTTTTTTTTTTTTTAGGTTAAAAAATGTTTATTTATTTATTTATTTATTTTGAGAGAGAGAGAGAGCAGGGGAGGGGTGGGAAGAGAGAGAGAGAGAGAGAGAGAGAGAGAGAGAGAATCTCAAGCAGATTCTGAGCTGTCAGTGCAGAACCCGAAGCTGGGCTTGAACTCACAACCATGAGATCATAACCTGAGTTGAAATCAAGAGTCAGATGCTTAACAGACTGAGGGACCCAGACGCCCCAACCCTCTCCTTTTATAGGTGAGAAAAAAAAAGCCTGGGATGTGTTTGTCTGAGGTCAGTGGCAGAGTTGAAACGAGGACCAGGGTCTCTCGCCTGCCCAAAGTGGGCAAATTTTCCCACTACATCATTCTTGCCTTGCGGGTCCTTCTTTTTCTCAGCAATGTAATGACTATGCTAGCCACATTTCTCCCAGAGACTGGCTCGCATGCTGGAGGTTTTCCTCGGACTACAGTTTCACTGTGAGCGCTCACTGTCCCTTACCAGGGTGACTGAAACCTTACCCCAATCCATTTGTCCTTCCTACCTCCTTCCAACAGGTGGTGACAAGGTATTCTCACCTCTCGCTGGGCATTAAGAACTACAGAAGCTGCCAGCAGTGAGTGTTAGTGGGAGTTCCTGTTCACCAACCTTTCCTCTGGAAGAGCTCTTCTAGAGGCTCCCCAAACTACCTACCCAGGGGATCCAGATGGAAACAGTGCTCCTTCGGTGCATGAAGTGTGGATACAAGGAAGCGGGGAGCACAAGGCTCAGGATGCTTGTTTCAAATTTTGGCTTTGCCACTTGGGCAAGATACTTAACCTCTGTGTCTCAGTTTCCTTGTGTATAAAATGAGGTTGAGAGGAGTATCTCCTTAATAGGACTGTTATGAAGATTCAATGATTTAATACATATAAAATATTTATTTTTATTAAAATTAAAAAAAATGTTTATTTATTTTTGAGAGAGAGAGAGAGAGAGAGACCAGGGGAGGAACACAGAGAGAGGGAGACAGGGAATCTGAAGCAGGCTCCAGGCTCTCAGCTGTCAGCACAGAGCCCGACACAGGGCTTGAACTCACAAATCATGAGATCATGATCTGAGCTGAAGTCGAATGCTTAACCAACGGAGCCAACCAGGTGCCCAAATAAGCTTTTTTTTGACCTAGTCCAGGTACGTTTGTACAAATCATTCCCTTTGACTACAGGGCTTTTTTTTTTTTCTTTACATCTTTAAAATAGATATTTAAAATTGTTTTTAATGTTTATTCATTTTTGAGAGAGAGAGACAGAGAGACAGAGCAGGAGAGGGGGAGGGGCAGAGAGAGGGAGACACAGAATCTGAAGCAGGCTCAAGGTTCTGAGCTGTCAGCACAGAGCCCCCGACGTGGTGCTCGATCTCACGGATTGTAAGATCATAACCTGAGCCGAAGTCGGATGCTTAACTGGCTGAGCCACCCAGGTACCCCTAAAAAATATTTTTTAATGTTTGTTTATTTTGAGAGAGAAGAGGCAGAGTGTGTGTGGGAGGGGCAGGCAGAGAGAGGGAGGGAGAGAGAGAGAGAGAGAGAGAGAGAGAGAGAGAGAGAGAATCCCAGGCAGGTGCCACGCCACCAGAGCGGAGCTCCATGCAGGAGTTGATCCCATGAACCGTAAGATCTTGTCCTGACCTATAACCAAGAGTTGGACGCCTAACTGACTGAGCCACCCAGGAGCCCCTCTTTCTTCACTTTCATCATCAAGTTAGATTCTACTCGTCCTTAAGAATTTAAAATCAGCATTACGTCTTCAGGGGAACCTCCCATGACCCCCTAATACTTCACTATTCATCCTCATTGAACTTCTCTGATAGGACTGTATTTGTAGCACTTATAATAACATAATTTGGCGTGTCTATGAATGAAGATTGGATCAAAGCCTATCTTCCCCACTAGACTGGAGACTGCATTAAGTAGCATAGGGACTTTGTCTGCTTTTACTGACCATTGGCTCCTGAGTGCCTGCGCGGTGTGGTACACATGGAAGGTGTTCCATAGCTCTTTTTAAAATGAATGAGCAAAGATGGGTCTAATAGACTCCTCATCCTGAGGTCAAATTGGATGACCCTCAGGAGGTGTAGCTCAAATAGGTGGATGCCATGAGATGAACACCATCACCATGTTTTGTATAATCTGCAGTGAGAAATCAGGCTCTGAAGACAAGTAGGTCTGGAAACCCACAGAGCCAGAAGTCATTCCCCCTTTCTGTAAAATGGAAAAATTAACTTCATAATTTTATAATATCGAATAACTCACGTGCAATCAAACGCATGGTTTTAAGCGCACATTTCAGTAAGTTCTGATAAGTATATAACCCCACGACTGCCTAAGCTACTTCTGTCTATACCTACTGCCGTTGTCTCAGTCAGGTTGGTGCTATTCCTCTATCGGTCTTCCCACTTGCACTCTGTTCTGCTCTGATCCATTCTCCTCCCGAAGCTATCCACATCCTAATCCCCAGAAACCGCGACTTTGTTACCTCACGTGGCAAAAGGTGGCTGTGCAGATGCGCTTAAGTTCAGGCTATCGCGATGGGACCGTTCACCTGGGGGATCTGGGTGGCCCCAGTGTACTCAGTGAGGAATCAGTGAAAGAGGGAGCAAGAGGGTCAGAGTCAGGGAAGGAAACGTGAGGATAGAGGGGAAGGTGATGTGATGCTGGGCCACGCGCCCAGGAATGCAGGCACGGCCTCTGGAAGCTGGCAGAGGTCAGGGATGGATTTCCCCCCGAGCCTCTAGAAGGAACGCAGCCCTGCCATCGTCTTATTTTAGCCCCCCACGTAAGACTCATCTCAGACTTCTGAGCTCCAGAACTGTAAGATAATCACTTTGCGTGGTTTTAAGCCTCCTAAGTTTGCGGTTATTTCTTACAGCAGCAGTAGGACACGGATACAAGGTCTCTGCTTAAAATGCCATCTTCACGGGGTCACCTTTTCCCAACAATCCTGCCTATGATAGAGCTCCTTGCTGCTCCCACCTCCCCACTTTCCATCCCATTCCTACCTCCTTGTCTCTACTTTGGTCTCTCTTTGGATTTTTTTATAAGAAAACTCACCCCTGGCAATCTTCCTTTTACTTATTCTTTGCCATCTTTGCTAGTATGTGCAGAATGTGTGCTCTTTGAGGGCAGGGATAATATCTCATCCACCATCGGATATTCAGGAACTAGTACAGCACCTGCGACTTTGCACGTATGTGCTTATAAATAAGTAGAAATGATCCAGGTCTGTGCTGCCCGATACGGTTGCCACGGGTCACATGTGAGACGGGCTACAAGTATAAAACACCAAATTTCCATGTCTTCAAATGAAGCAATAATGCAGAATATCTTTATGTCTTAAAATTAATATCTTAAATATATATTTAGATATATTAAAAACTTTTTAATTAAATGTTGAAATGAGGATATTTGGGATTGTACTGGGGAGAATAAGTAATTTAACTTAATATTACATTATTAAAAGAGTGTTACCTATTTGTTTTTTTCTTTTCTTAATATGTCTACCAGAACATTTAAAATGATATATGTGACTTACCTTTTATTTCTACTGGAATGTTACCCTTATTGGATTGTGGATTTCTTAAAAGTGAAACGTCGTATTTCACTCCTCTTTGTATGAACTCAAATAATTTGCCTCTCGTAACTCCTCAATAATAGTTGCTGCATAAATACTTGTTAAGTGTTATTTTATAAAAATAGGTATGTATCGTTGCACCAATGCAGAAAATTGGGCCAAAAGGAATTTTCATTCAACAATTTCTACCAACTGTATTTGTGGCTATACGTGATATTTTTCACCTGATAGATTTTCTAGTTGCTTTAAGATTAACACTCTTTTTTTTTTTTTACACTTTTAATACGTGTTACAAATTAGCCACTGTTTGGGTGGGGGGCACCTGGGGGGCTCAGTCGGTTGGGCATCTGACTTCGGCTCAGGTCATTATTTCATGGTTTGTGAGTTCGAGCCCCACATCAGGCTCTGTGCTGACAGCTCAGAGCCTGGAGCCTGCTTCAGATTCTGTGTCTCCCTCTCTCTCTGCCCTCCCCCCCCAAAAAAAAAATAAACATAGAAAAATTAAACAAACAAACAAAAAAGAAACCAACCAAATCAGCAACTGGGCACAGAACAAGATGGCAAAACGGTACATTTGATCTTCTCGTGCTATTTGGCACAGTGGGACTGTACCTTGAGGGACACGGTCTTTTTCCTAAGAACACCCACTTGCCTGTGAAACGTCCAAAGCCATATCTGAGGACATCCATTAGGCAGTGCTTCTCGATCATTGTCCACAAATTATTCTGAAGGCCCAAAAGAGAGAAAGTGAACTCATGGTTGGGAAATGGAGCAGTTAGGACCTAACTGCACGTTCTGCCCAATTCTGCCCTATCCCAGCTTGCTTGAATTTTCTTTAACATCCACCATTTTATCTTACAAATTTGACATAATTTGTCTGTATTTGTTCCAGTATCGAAGTATTGCTCTGTCCTCCAAATCCTCCAGGAAAATAGATATTCCCCATCTTTGGTCTCAGGACGCTCGTGCCCTTGATGTACTGATGCACCCAGGGACCCTGGCACCACATTCTCTGAGTAGCATGGAATTAGGACTGATGTCCCAAGCCCTGAAGTCTTGAGGAGTCCTTGCATGGCCCAAATGACAATTGGTTCAACAGTGAGCTGGACTGTAGCTGCTGGAGAGAGGATGGCGTGGTTCTCCCAGTTGATGTGGAGGCAGAGGGTGAGGAGAAGTAAGAACAATAAACTGTCAACAAAAAGATGGAGAGCAGCTTGAGGCTTGTGTGTATCACCAAGGCAAATTGTTGGATCTGTCTTGTCTCTGGCCACTCTTCGTTTCCTGGGTTCAGGCTGCCTTCTGAGATTGTATGTGTGTGCATGTATGTGTTTTGTGTGTGTGTGTGTGTGTGTGTGTGTGTGTGTGT
>NW_024412433.1:16195678-16290682 GCF_014898765.1 Herpailurus yagouaroundi
TTTTCTCCCTAGCCTAAATCTATTTGGAGATAGGCTGGCTCATCCTCCTTATTTTGGTAACTGGCAATTTGCATTCACTGTATTTTTAAATCCCATTTCAACCCTGTAAGGTAGAGGTTGGTTATTACCATTTGAAAGACAGGCAAACTGAGTCTCAAAGAGGTTATAAAGTTGGCCCATAGTCTCTTCAGCCTGTAAGTGGCAGTCAGGATTAAGAGACTCTGGCTCTGTGCTATTCCCGGCACACTTTTCTGCCTCTCCAGCAGGTTTAGAGGCCATTTCCACTGGATGCTACAATTTCTTTTGAGTGCCTCCTACGTCCCAGGGACCAGGCTTATGAATAAAGACATGTTCCCTGCTGGCTCCCAGGCCAGAAACTTTTCCCTTCCACGACTCTCCCAGCAGCATGTAAGAAGGATAGTAACTATTAAATTACTTTCTCGGGGCAATTCATTGCGACTAGCCCACAGTTAAACATTTCTTCTTTAACATTAGCAGATGGTGAATGAGGTAACAATGTCTGCGCTGGAAACAAAACAAAAGTAATAAAAAGAATTGGCACTTGAATAGAAAAGACGAACCACCATTTCTGCGCGTCCTTTGTCTCAATCATTCAGGAGAACGGAAAAAAAAAATCACTTCATAAATCAGTCAAAGCTGGTCTCATTCTGCCATCCGCAGAACATGGAATTACTTGCTGAGACTGATAAATGGATGTCTTTGCCACAGTACTGTCACCGAGGCTTATATAACTTACAGCGCAATTATTACTTATGTCCTAGGAAGGACTTATTTATTTTAGCTTATATCATCTTTTCATTCTTGAAACATGTTTTTTATGTGTTTGCTTGTGAAAACTGGAGTAGATGCCAGTAGGAAAAGAAGCTTTTCTATTACTGTAACTGAAGTATAATTTTGCAAGGGAGTGATATGAAACAATGCCTTGATTCTTTGCATTTTATCACCAGAGACCAGAGCCAGAGGAAAGTACCAGCTGCATTTTTGTAAAATTAAGGCTAATCTGAAATTATGGTTGGATCCCGAGACGTTCTCAAACCAGGGTGGGTGGAGTGGGTAAGACCTAAATTTGTTAGTACCCGACAGACTGATTCACTACATCTGAGTTGTTCAGATCCAGAGGATAGACACAATCTATCTACTTGGAAGAACGCACACATGCATACAATATATCTATGCATGCACGTATATGCATATACATAGAAACTTGCTCAAACCACCCCCCCCCCCCAATTCTATTTTAATCCTTTAAAATAAGTAAAAGGCTGAGTCTGATTTTTGCTCTGTATCCTGTGATCTCAATATTCCTGGGGAAACAAGCTGAACTGAAGCAAATACATAACCTGTTAACTGGGCACATCTTTCAGTCACCTTCTGCGATTCCCAAGAGTTTTGGTGAATGTTGAAAATTAATCTCTAAACCATTTTTCCCATTCATCTTTATATTTTTAACATGTGTTATAAATCTTTCTCTCCTTCTCCCTAGATTATGGCATATCTACTTTGAGAATGAACTCAGAACTATAACTTTGCCTTGGGTGATGGCTCTATTTTGATACCCAGTCTGAGATTGCCCAGTGCCCGTCTGATTCTCAGCCTAAACGAAAACCGAATAGTAGCACCCATCTGGCTTATAGCCAAGTTGGCAGATCTGCAACAATTTGAAACTAGAAGACTTTTTTGATGTTTTTGCACCGAGTGCATCCTATATGTTCCTGCAGAAACCACTGTGTGTTTCTTTTTTTTTTTTTTAATTAATATTTATTATTTGAGAAAGAGACAGAGAGCAAGCAGGAGAGGGGCAGAAAGAGAGGGAGACACAGAATCAGAAGCAGGCTCCAGGCTCTGAGCCATTAGCACAGAGCCCGACGCGGGGCTCGAACCACAGACCGCGAGATCATGCCTTGAGCTGAAGTTGGCCGCCTAACTGACTGAGCCACCCAGGCACCCCCAGAAACCACTGTGTACGTTTCTTTTCTAAATAATAAATAACTGCAATTCTTCAGTAAAATCCAGGATTTACCCCTTCCTCCCTTATTCTTAATTACATTTTGGTTTAGAAAGTCACATTTATAGTTATTTTCCCCATATTTGTAAGAACTACACTTCTACGTCTTGCCCCACGTCCCCACCTAGCCACCAGCCCAAACAGGATTGCTTAATTTAGTTGTTCACTTACCTTTCTTCTGTTGTTACTTTTCTAAAAGAAGGTTTCTACTTGATCATTTTGATGGATTTTAGGTAGCAGCTCAAAGAACAGAAAGGGGAAGTGTCTGTTGACTTTTACCTGTAACCCAAGCTCACCTACTTCACATACATATTGCAGGTGCGTAGGAAACGACATTACCTCGTGTCCTTTGGCCAGCTCTCCTCTTATTTTTTTGCCATCCTTCTTATTTATGCCAAATGGAATATTATGGAAATGGCAACTGAAGAAGAGTGGGTCAGAGCCAAAATCAAGAGCATTGTGTGACTTTTTTTTATTATACATTCTATGTAGTTTGAATTTTTTGTTTTCAATTTTTTAAAAATCCAGCAATAATAAGACATCTTTTCTGTCATTTTTCTTTTTTTTTTTTTTTTAATTTTTTTTTTCAACGTTTATTTATTTTTGGGACACAGAGAGACAGAGCATGAACGGGGGAGGGGCAGAGAGAGAGGGAGACACAGAATCGGAAACAGGCTCCAGGCTCCGAGCCATCAGCCCAGAGCCCGACGCGGGGCTCGAACTCACGGACCGCGAGATCGTGACCTGGCTGAAGTCGGACGCTTAACCGACTGCGCCACCCAGGCGCCCCATTTTCTGTCATTTTTCAAACTCCCTTACTTCGTGGCTGCTCTAAAGACCCTTTTCTTCAAACCTACACTTTACCTTCCTCCCTAGCCTAGTTCCGGGAGACCTTCCCCCTCCTTCCCTTCTCCCTTTCCTCACCCCAGTCTGATTCTGTGTCTTGCTCTAATTATTTGACCTGCTATGCATCATGAAAGCCTAGAAGAAAAAGAAATTACTATGTGGGACGGGGAATGGAGAGATGAAACTGAATGGCAAAGATAAAATGTGTTCTTGCGTGGGGTAGAAACATATAGAAAGTTTGGGAACCCCCACACTTCAATTTTGTTCCAATTATGCCTAAATTGAGACATCTGATTTTCCTTTGTCCTGCAGACATTTCTTTCCCCACTCCCAAGCTTACTTATTTCAAATTCTGGAATCAGAACCAGGGCTTCCAATCTCCTAAAAGGAATTCGTCTATAGCATTTGAATAGAAATACTGTATATACTTACATATACTATGTATCTGTTCCAATTCTTCCCATTATTATGGGTCATGGAGTGAGGCAAATCCCCAACAGGGAGCGGCTACACCCAAGCTGTGGACATAGCTTGAAAGGTAAACTCCTTAGAAAGCAAAGATTTTCTTGATATTCTATGTAGCAGTTCTAGTATATGACGGTATCCTGTAAAAATTACATAAAATGAAATATTCTGTAAATATTACAAAACATAAATCCATAGTGTTTGATACCCTGTTCAGGCCTAAATGAAATATTTTCTTCTAAACATAGGATTAAAGATCTTCCAAAAGTAAGGCTAATGTCTCCTTTTTAGGATTCTTATAAAATTATTTACTTATTAAAACATTTTTTTTTGTTAATGTTTATTTACTTTTAATAGAGAGAGCGTGAGCAGAGGAGGGGCAGAGAGAGAGGGAGACAGAATCTGAAGCAGGCTCCAGGCCCCATGCTGTCAGCACAGAGCCCGACGCAGGGCTCAAAGTCATGATCCATGAGATCGTGACCTGAGCCAAAGTCTGACACTTAACTGACTGAGCCACCCAGGCGCCCCTACTTAATTTATTTTTTATTAAGGTATTCTCTTTTAGTATTTAGGCATTTCTGAAGCTACACTTAGAGAAAATATAGCTACACACAAAGAAATGAAAATACAACTTGAATACATTTTTTAAACCTATGGAAAATTCAGTTTCGTGAAATTTGAGACGCAGTTGAAAACTATCATTATCTTATATCACACACACCTACACACGTACACAAAACTGAGATGTGCTTACTAGTTACGAATTTATTTTCACCTTTGCAAGATTTCTTTGAGACTTCATTAGAAATGTATTTTTTTTTTAAATCATACTTCAGTCTTCTGCACACATCGAAAGGGAAATAAAGTAAAAATGGTTAAGGCGTTCCTAACCTGTTCACATCCTGCCACTGTGGCTCAGGGCTGCTAGTGTCTGTGGTTTTTCTTTCTCCTTGTCCTGTCTTCCCTTTTTGAAACGAGACGAGATGAGACGAAACGAAACAAAACGAAATGAAACGAAACAAAAACCCCGAAGAATTAAAAGCACTGTAGCTCTGGTGAGTCTACTGTTGTCTCCATCCCACGGTCTCCTACCTCTGTATGGGGGTGAACGTGACCTCCAGCTCACTCTTCACGAAAAGAGGCTTTGTTCTCGCACCTGTTGGTTCTATTGTGTCCTTGCCATTCCTCGGAGAGATAGAGATAGAAATAGAGACAGAGACAGAGACAGAGATAGAGATAGAAAAGACAGAGTTCCCAGATGGTCCCAGTCTCTAGCTCCCTTCAGGAGCACAAAGGGGCTCATGGGGAAGGGTCTTCCTTGTAGTTCTTAGAGAAAAGCAAGTCCTAGAGCCTGGTGGTGGCAACACTAGGTCTCCATGGTTTGTCACTCTCCGGAAAGGCATGTTGTGCTGTTTGGTTCCAGGTTCCCCATGTCGCCCGTCTCTAATCCCTGCACGTGTGACTTTCTTGCCAAACCTGGACAATTCCCTCAGAGCGCGTCCGTCTCCTTACGCTTTTGGGTAGTGCTGTAGATGTTTTTCATGGGAAGTCTTTCTCCTAGCCCATACAGGAGCTCCTTGGCCAGAGCTGGAACAGGCTGGTTTGTAGTGATCAGAACATTCATACAATCACACAGTCCTTTCTGGGTCGGATGAGAAGTAAGGACTTGGATGTAGTTCCTAACCAGGAATCTGTTAACACGTCAACTTCTGCTCTTAGTCTCTGTAGTTAGTGCAGGGGTGTTTGGCTGGCCCAGCAGGTGGAGCCTCTGTCTCTTGATCTCAGGGTTGTGAGTTTGGACCCCATGTAGAGGGTAGAGATTAGGTAAAAAAAATACACCGGCTACCCAGAGGAAAAGCTCTTGTGCCCTTGTTTGATTTGGGGTCTGTGATTTTTTTTTTGACTCCCGCCATCCGCTGGGCCAGCTGGCCTGGTAATGATGAAGGATTTCTTGAAAGGGTGCTCCAATATTGTGTCTAGCATTTTCTTCAAAGCAGCTGCTCCCTATTTGCGAGTTTTGAGGCCCGTTCTTGATTGTACCAGAAGGTATCAGCAGAATATTTTCAGACAATAACTAGGACCTGTGTTGCTTCTTCAGATGGACCTTACATAGTTTGTTGACTGCACCATTAAGGGGTTATGACTGTCCCATTGGGTCACTAGGAAGTACAGCTGACTTCCTACCTGCACAGGTAATGATAACTACTTTGCACTTCTCGCCAGCTGATGACAGTTGTAAGATGTACTCTGTTATAGATGTAAAATATGAAAAATGTTCACTTCAGAATCGATGAGAAATGATGGACATTTTATTAGATGCTAGATATTATATTTGATTGATTATTCTACAGAAAGGAATCGCTAATCTAATCACTCATTTTACCATTATGTATCATTAAACATGGCCTTATTCTAAAGTTTAATGAGCTTGATATCTTCACTTATCTTATTTTCCTGTTGATTCCAGCTCTTACAGAAATTATGGGATATTGAAATATTTTGTGGTAAGATTTCAGGTCTGCTTCTCAAGTAAGAGTAGACTGAAGCCCCCAATAATGGAAGATGTTCAGGTCCATTCCCTGGGAGGCGATTCTTAACTTTGGGGTCCGTGCAAATTGTAACAGGGGCAATGGCAGAGAATTTGAAGACCGACGGTCTTGGGTCCAAATTTGGCTCTGAAAACAGTAACTGGAAGATCTTGAGACAGTCTCTCAATTTCTCTTCCTTTTCTACCTAAAGAGGCATGTTAATATTTATTTGTAGTATTACTTTAAAGATTGGAATTGTTGAAACCTGGTGGCTTTAACAAAGGGTTAGCTGTTATTTTTTTAAAATTTTTAGTGGTTATTTATTTTTGAGAGAGAGAGAGAGAGAGAGAGAGAGAGAGAGAGAGAGAAGGGCAGAGAGAAAGAGGGAGACACAGAATCTGAAGCAGGCTCCAGGCTTTGAGCTATCAGCAGAGAGCCCAGTGCGGGGCTCGAACCCACGAACCGTGAGATCATGACCTGAGCCAAAGTCAGACACTTAACCGACTAAGCCACCCAGGTGCCCCAAGGGTTAGCTGTTATTATATATGGTCTGCCCCTATTGGGTATCAGGATGATGACTTCAACTGTCATTTGGGTGTATTTAATTCCATTATCTTTGTTTGTCTTTTACTCAAAGTGATATTTAACTTGTGATTTTATGAAGACTAAAACTTAAGCAGAATGAAGTAAGCCGTGCAAAGTTTGGAAAATGACTTGTACTCAAATATACACATATGTATGAACTTCAGATGCTGTTATAGATCAATTATGACATAGTTTTGGCACTTACTCCCAGGTCCCCCTCATCAGGCTGGGTTGGTTGAGCTTTTAACTAAGAATGACAATGGCCGTATTTCATGTCTGTTCCTGCCACGAATTCCCTTCACTCAGTATGTGACTGTGCAGGAGCTTTTGCTCCAGTTGTAGTGACTCTGCATGGATCCCTAGCAATCTCAGATGGACTGGTTGTTATCCTCTATCATTGGTTGTCTACCAGGAGCTGAGAGTTTTCATTCTGTGGTGTGCAAAGCAAGGGTCTTGAACTTGTCGAGATTTATCAACTGTATTTATTTTGTGCTAGCTAATGCTCTTGGCTCTACCCATTATTGAATCGTTTCTTCAAACACATACAGAGTCTAGCCCCCTCCCCATTGGAATGAATGTCACCAATGGCCTTCTGTTACTAAGTGATAGGGGTTTCTAGAAGGTTATCGTCTTTCATAGCTTTTCGCTCAGACATCTTTTCTTCTATGTCTGCTTCCGTCTTCAGGCTCTTTGAAGTCCCCATTGGCTACGGCAGCTCGAGTCAAAGCCCGCTTGTCTCCTTGGGTTTTCTCTTACGATTTACTTACACTTGGGTTACATTTATACAGAGGTTCTCTTTGACAAGTGGCACATTGCTGAAATAGTTTTCTCCACCCATCCCAGGGAACAGGATAGTGTCCATTAACTATTAATTCAGTTACCTCTAATTGTGAGCATAAGTGCATAATGAAGGAGCATGGGGATTGGACGTAGGCAAACTGGGTTTAAATTTTTACTCTGCCACTTGCTAGGGGTGTGACCTTGGTGATTCAACATAATATCTCTACACCTGAGTCTTCTCATGTATAAAAGAGAGATCTTACCCCTCCAGGCTAATGTGAATATTAGATAAGATGGTATTTGTAAAGTACTCGGCACAGGAAAAGCCCCCAGTAAATAGTTGTAATTATATAATGTGCCATCATCTTGCATTCAATGAACAAGTTGGTATTGAGACCTCCCCTTTGGAATTTATTTCACTGCCCTTATACTGATGGGCTTTCTGGATTCACCGTGAACTATCTCATTCCTCAAAGGATTGCCTTTAATAGTATAAATGGTGCACCCATGCTACATACATATATTTTAAAAAGTGAAGCCCTATTAAATTTAACAACTCACTTTCTTCTGTCGCTTGAAATGACGTTTTTGCATTTAGTGAGGAAGACGCTTGTAAAACAGTGGCTTGTCGGGATGTTGAAACATTCCGATATTGAATACTGAAATGTTGGAAATATTGGTTTGAATCTCTTATCTGTGTTCCATGAAGACCAGCATTTTACCACTATGGGTGTCAGATTCCCTGTTATCACTAGAGCTAGATGTTTCAATAGACCCTTAATCTTCATCGTCTCTGTTTAAAGGACAGCATCCCGCCTAGCACACGGGCTTCTGAACAATTCACTTGTGCTTGAGATTTCCATCATGGAGGGAGCTTTCATTCACAGAACTGCCAAAAAGCTTAACAGAAATGGGCAAATATTTCTATTTTCTCATACTTTCATAGAGATGGAAGAAACATGTCAGGGACAAAGCTTGCCTTTAAAGGATAAAACATTATATCAGATACGTGAAAATGTGAGTACATCATTTAGGAATTAATATTATATTACAGTTCCCACCAAGCATTATTCAAGCAACTGTTTATTCTGTCAAGCAGGCATGACATGGACCCCTTTCCATCACAACCTGTGAAGACCTTGGCAATAACAGTGGGCTTACGGTGCCAGGAGCTTCAACTTTTAGAACTAAGTTTGTTGAGACATAAAATCACTGGTATAAATGTTGGCAGTTCCTTAACCAAAGTTGTGATAACAAGTGTTGATGTAAGGAAAGCAAATGAGATTAATGATCTTTTCCAGGTTTTTATCTGGCAGTGTCTTGCGAGATTGAAATTCCTTTTGCTTTGCCTCAGCCGTGGCTACTCCTCCCGCCCCCCTCCCCGTCTCCAGTCGAAACGAAGTAATACAGAATTTATCTTTTGGGTGTTCTTTAGAATATACACATGGTCTCACGCATACCATAGTATGTATTCATGTTGAGAGGAACTGTACAAATATAAAGTAGTCTCAAAGAAAAAAAAGCTTACAAATTCAATGGGGGAGAAAAAGGGCATAGAGTTCCTCTTGTAAAATGAGCATCATTTAATGCAAATAATAAATTAGCAAATAAATTAATCTTTCTCTAAATATAGCATATATCATAGCCAGAATAATTCAGGTTTTAATGTCAAAGCATAAAGTTATTTTAGAAATGTATTTTGACTGACAAGTCTTTTTTTTTTTTGCAGTAATATAGAGGATATAGATGATAAAATGACAGTATACAGCTGATGTCATAGCTTAATTAAATAATTGCACTTTGGATATTACACTGTTGCTTATTTGCAGTAATTCATGCATTACTGCAGCTAATTCACGTATTAGACATTAGATTCCAAACTAAACAGTAGAATTTGCCTGTCTAAAAGATTTATTTAACCAAAGTTTTCATTAAATAATGGAGAGATCATACATAATGAAGGTATTTTCTCCTGTGCTAAGACATGGTACAATCCATAGGTTTCTTCCAGGAGTGTATCATGAGATTACACAAATTTTCATTACTGCATTCGAGAACAATATTGTTGAGTAAATATTTGTACTAGTATGTTGCCATTTTAGGCTTTCCTGAGGTGTACAGAGTCTCAAAAGATAAATAATTAAAGGATCTTCCTTCCTGGGTAGCACCAAGCAGGGCTTGATATAGGTTTGATTATTTCACTTGTCTCTTTGATAATCCATAACTGTCCTCTCAATTATTTTCATCATCCAGCCAAGCAAAGATAAAAGATGGAACACACTTCCTTTGCCTACTCCCAAGGAAACTCCATTATCCTTGAAAGGCCATGTGACTGCATAAAGCCCAATGTGGGTCGAAAGAAGCAATCCACAAGGACAAGCTTAGTGTGAGCCGAAAATGAAGTTGTTACCAGACAGCAAAATGCAGTCCTCACTTCTTATGAATATTTGAATGAGTAACTAAAAACAGCTCAGTAAACTCTAAGCAACTATGACAGCTGAAACTGTCTGGAAACCAGGAGTCTGCCAGGACCGTGATGAAAAGATCACCAGTTACCTTGTGCCTCTTCTTCCTGTGGGTCTTCAGAGGGATGGTATCAGATCTATTTTACTCAAATATAAGTTATGAAAAATCTGATTTATCTCTGCACATTCAGAAGCTAAACAGCCCCCAAATCTCTTGCGTTATTTTGAATTCATTAAAATGCAATGATTTCTAACAATTTTTTCAAGGCGAGAGAATGCCATGTTTCTGCAGACCCTGAAATATTGATGTTGTTGTTGTTTTTGCCCATAGAAAATTGGCCCTAGTCAATCTTCCGTGAGTACCTTTCAGATTTTTCCATGTGGGAAGAAAGACAATGAGAACAGAGTCCCTAAAGCCAAAGTTCTCTGAATAATTCTTCCAAAAGCTCTGATAAAAAGAGTTACCAGGTACATAGCCTGACTTATTTATTCCCACATAGGTTGTTGCTTTCCTGTAAAAAAAACCAAACAGATAAATTGCTATTTTTATTGGAGCAGAAAATTCAAAACAGATTTGGTCACATGGAGGGAGTTCTAGAAAATATTTGTAGAAGTTAAATTTATTTATTTTTACTTGACTTCCTTGCATATGTAGACAAAACAGGACTACCTTAATTTTCATGTCCAGGGTGCTGAGGAAGTCTTGTACAATTTTCAAAGTGATGCCTTTAAGTGGAGAGAGAGAGCCAGTTATTCAGTTTCTCTAAGTGTTATAGTCAATTCTACTTAAACCCACTTAGTTTTGTGCACGTTGATGAGCCGTGTAAATAAAATAAAGCCCTCTCATAGTCCATGAATTCCTGGTGAAGAAAGAAACAATGCAGGTTGAATATCTAATGCAGACAGTGCTGCAATTCAAACCTAGTAACTGACTGAAGATAAAATCACACTGACGGGACCTTGAGGACGATGCCATTCATTCGATGGTTGTTTACACAATCTTTATGAAACATGAAGTTTCCCTGAGAAAGCCCATTTAGAAAGTTCCAGAAAATATTGGTCATTGCTTTAATTGCGAAGAGTTTGAGAACATTTTCAACGACACTGGGGTCCACAATGCCTGTCCAAGGGCCACTGCTAGGACTCCTCTGCTCATCACTGGAAATGAGAGTCATATTTCCATCTTGATTGTTAAAATACAATTCCAGCTCCTTGGTGTATCTGGACAATGGCAGACATTCCATGGCTGTTGGCCGTGTCCTTTCTCTTTAGCCATGTGTGGATTTAAGATTAGATGTTACCAGGTTTTCAGGTTTTCAGTAAAAGTGGTAAGGAGCATGCAAAATGCCATTCTAGCTTGTGCTCATCCAGTGGAGAGAAGGAAGGAACTAGACTGAATTTGCTCACCCCCACATCAGAAGCCCAGCCCCTCAAGATGGACAGGAACAGTCACTCTGAAGCAGTGTGAAGAGAAAGAGCTCCATTTGAATATTCAGAGTTAGTCGGATTTCATGCCAGTTGCAAAAGCTCACTAACCTCAGCAGGGCTGTGGAAAGAATGTTGAATCAGCGGTCAGAAGTGTAGCTAGCAATGTGGCCTTCGAAAAGTCACTTACACGCCTTGGACTCTTCTCTCAGCTGTGCAGGGCGGTGTGACTAGATTGACAATTACAGAGGCACTTCTGGGAATGGAATGAGCACAGCTTTTAGGTTCAGAAGACCTGGGATTGCCTTCCCTATCCATCACTTACCCATTGTGGCAGCTTCCGGAACAATCTAGGTTTCCATTTAGGACGCTCACATGACTCCCCTCTGGCAGGGTGGCTTGAGAAAAATGAAAGATATGATGGACGGAGAGAGCCCCACACATGCAGGTGCTGTGATAAATGTTAGTTTTTTCTCTTTCCTCATGCTAAAGTTTTTTTTTTTTCTTCCAATTTTAAATCCTGCAAAGAATTCGTGGAACAAGATAAAGTCTTTTCTGCGGTGTATTTGAACAGAAGTGCTGTCTTGGTATCTCTTACCCACGGCACAGGTGAAAGATTGAAAATTTAGTGGTTGGGATGCCCGGGAAATACCAAGAGACGAATAGATGGTGAAGAAGGACAGGGTCACTTGAAATCACTAAATATGATAATTTTGATACTTTCCAACTCTTTCGTCTTATGGTCTATGATACAAAATTGTTGTATGTCAAATGTAAAGTTTAATTTCAAAGGTCACAACTAGGTCAGTTTAAAATGGAAGTGTCTCCAAAGACTTACACAATAAATATGTATTTGGGTGATAAACATGCATTAACAGGTACTCGTTTTTCTCGCATTACATTGATTTTCAAAATTAATGGGAAAAAAGGCAGCCTTATAATCAAGTGATCTTAAAAGTGGCGTCAGAAGACAAGAGAATAGTGCAATCAGATCCAGCAGCAGTGAATTCTTAAAAGTTTTACTTTAGGGCACCTGGGTGGCTCTGTCAGTTAAGTGTCTCCCTCTTGATTTCACTTCAGATCATGTCTCATGGTTCATAAGACTGAGACCCATGTCGGGCTCTGCCCTGACAGTGTGGAGTGTGCTTGGAATCCTCTCTCTCCTTCTTGTTCTGCCCCTCCCTTGCTCACACAGCGCTCTCTCTTTCTCAAAATAAATTAAAAAAAAAACTTAAAAAAAGTTTTACTTTAACGCACGGGAAAAATTTCCTCCCAAAAAGCCACCTGTTTTAAGTCCTGTTAAAATAATTCTAAGACCTGGTAATCCCACTTTTTGATATTTGGCCTGAAGAAATACCATTATAATAAAAGCAGCGGAATTTACATGGTTAGGGCAGCATTTTCTCTAAGAGTAACTAATTGGAAATGCCCTACTTTTCTCTCATAGGAGAATAAATAATAATACATAGGTGCCATGAAACATGATGTTGTTATTAAAAAGAATGAAGCAGACCTATTCATGCAGCTAAGAGAAGATGTCTATGATTTGTTGTTAGGTGAAAAAAGAAAATGACCAATATGCTTAGTATGTACCCGTTTTGAAACAAAAAATACATATATGCATTATATAAATGTGTGTGTGTGTATGTGTGTGTGTGTGTGTGTGTGTGTGTGTGTGTGTGTATGTACCAGGCTAACAAAGAAAAATACCTGATATACAGGTGTCGCTGTTTACAGTGACTATCTTGGGTTCGAATTTTTATTTTTTTATTTTTTTTAAGTTTATTTATTTTTAACAGGGACAGAGAGCGAGCATGAGCTGGGGAGGGGCAGAGAGAGAGGGAGACACAGGATCCGAAACAGGCTCCAAGCTGTCAGCACAGAGCCCGACGCAGGGCTCGAACCCACAAACCGTGAGATCATGACCTGGGCTGAAGTCGGATGCTTAACCAACTGAGCCACCCAGGTGCCCCCGGGGTTCGAATTTTTTTTAAATGCAATCCTGTTGTGGTGTAACATGCTACCACAAATGTAATACTTTTACAATTAAAAATTAAATTTAAATATGAGTCTAGGTATTAAAATGACTTGGAAAATCAACACATTTCTTCTGACATTTTTTTCTCCTAGCAACTTAACAGTGATGTGCTTTAAACACTCAAGGTCCGTATGTGAAATGAATTAGTGGGTGTTGGCGCTGTGTTTTTCTGCCCTGAATCTAATATTGACTCTTCCATTAGCTTTCTTTGACTCTCAGAAAAACTGGTTCATTCTCAGCTTCCTCATCGAGAAAACAAAAAGATTTGAAATAAACGAAGGGATTGGGCAGAGAAATCCCCTTCCAGCTCTGAGATTTGGTGTTTCTGTTGAAATTAACTAATTTCATGGTCCTTCGTGGTGTAATGCTTTTGTTCAATATGCTTCATCTTTTACTATAAATAGCCGATTACTTCAGTGGAGAAATGACCAACAATACTCTATTTGGTCGTGATTTTTTTGTTCTGAATAACCGGAATGTCAATTCGTGGATCAGGAAGGTCTTCAGACCTTCACAGTCCTCACATAAGGATGGTTCACAGGTCTGACCTTCCATTTGGAGAATGGCGGTCAAGTGCGTCCCGTGTTTGAAGTGACACGGATTGAGGGCACACTGTTCTTCCTCAAAGTCTTCTGCGATGCTTGGATTTCTGGGATTCTGGGATTGCAGTCTTTTCCCTCCCCCCTGGAGGGCGGCGGTAGGCAGATTTTGTAGATCCCTGTGTCACGAGCCTTGTTGATCTCATTGTTCATCTGGTCTGTGGCATGTATTTGTAGCAAGCCGGCCTTTCAAGAGAATGCATTCTGAATAAAGGCCACCACAATTTGTCTGACACCATTAAAGTTATTTTGTTTTCTCTGGCCACAGTGAGATCATGAATTATTCTCCTTCTCTGAAAAACCGAGTAAACATGGCTCTAAAGATCATCCGCTGTGTGCAGGAGAATGAGAAGCACAGAAGACATTGTGCCTGCCCTTGGAAGTTTAAATTGTACTGAGGGAGACAGAATGAAAACAAAATAAATCCACAAAAGTAGAACACAATGTGCTATTAAAAAAAAAAAAGCACCAAAGATAAGTGTTCTGAACAAAGAGATAAGGAACTAGGTTTCAAGGAAATACTGAAGTGGCCTCTTGAGAGCTTGATAGCACTTTCCCTGGAAACATATAAGGGAGAAAAGTCAGAGATTTTTATTATATCACTATTACAAAGGGATTTCTGGGACAATTTTTTATAAAGATAGCTGAGGCCACATTGGATAGATTTGAACGTAGAAAGCTCAAATCAGATGATCGCTTTTATATTGAGAGTGGATTAGTGGTAGATAGGAGCTCAGACAGACAGAAATCTCAGACAGACAGAAATCGAACAGGTTCCCTCCGTGGCAAGTGTCCTCAGGTGGGGTCTGAACAAGACCATCTATTGGAATAAAGAAAGGAAACACTTGATCTTTATAAATTCATCCTTAAGTTTATCCTTCAAAATATTCCACCTTCGTATTTGTTTTGTAATGCGACATACTGGTAAGTATTGCAAGAATATAATTTATAAATAAATATTCCTGGTCGGGGCTGCATACTTAGACATTTTATTTCTTGAAATACACATTTGTTCAAGTCTACCTTAATTCAGTCATTTTGCACATTTTGGTAAATAGTTTAAATGACATTTATCGGACTGCATTAGCCAAAAAAATCTGGAACTCAATGCTTTTGAGAAAAATAACTCCTGATTTAGTTTGTATTATAAATTGTAGATTTTTTTTTATAAGGAAATGTACTGAAAACAACTCTAGTGTTTCTTCTGAATTTCTTACATACCAGCGAAATTCTTCAGGCTGACAAAGTTGGTAGGAACATCAGTGATTCATGGATGGATAGCTCTCCCTCCTTTCAGGTACCTCTGGCTTTTGAGCTAAGCCATTAGGGATTTTCATGTGGGTAAAGAGTGCCCAAGGTAAGAGGTTTGTCTTTTATCTTTAAGGTTTGAAGGCAATGCCTTCGGGGGTTTCTGTGATTTCCTCCTGGCAGTACAGTAACTGTGGTAAGCTAAGGCACTTGGTGCTTCCTTGTCATTATGCTGTCAGGAACACGGTGGAATCCGGTGGAATCTGCTCTGAGTCCTGTGCCCTTCCCCCTCACCATGTAGACTGTGATCAATGTCACCAGCTTTGTTTCTCTATTCTGTCAGATCCCCAGCCTCATCCTGTGCAGGTGGGTTACTCTTGTTGATTTTCCACCTAATTATGTGACATTTCTTGAGCACCAATTGGACGTTTGGTTCTGGTCAAGGGATTATTTACTGATCGTGTGGCTCGTGGAAGGTGGGGCGGGGTATTTCTATCTTCTTTCAAGAGTGTCCACAAACAAGAAAGGGTCAGCAGGTGTTTGGAAAAACCACTGCAGTTATAAAATGGCATAACCTTTGATTTATAAAATGACTTTTCTCCATTAAATAAAAAGTGAGAGTAGATTTTTATCAATAAAATAAGCATGGTGCAGGATATTCTTCATACCTGTATAAGTGTTCTTTAGAGAAACAAAACCAATAGGAGATATCTATATTTATATTGATATAGATATAGGTATATCAGTCTTTTTTCTATTAAGGTCCTCAATTGATTAGATGAAGCTCGCCCCGCATTATGGGGGTAATCTGCTTTACTCAGGGTCTACTGATTTACGTGTTAATTTCATCCAAAAAATATACACTCACGGAAACATCTAGAATCGTGTTTAATACAAATATCTGTGTACAGCAGCCTAGCCAAGTTGAGACATAAAGTTAACCATTACAATATGCTCGCAAAGTCTTGGACTACTTAATGAATTACTGCTCTGCCATACATAGTTGACAAAATGCCTCTTGTTGTACTCCTGCATGCTAGAAATAATTCTAGTTCAGTGATGTCACTTTCAACAAAAGCTCTCTAGTTATTTCCTTTTCAGAGCAGTTAGAAATAGGCTTTGATTACTGAAGGCATGAACTCACTATCTACAACTCAGTTATTAATCAGGTTCTGTCTAAAGAGTCAAAAAGAGTGTGCGATGTGGATTAAAATGTTGGACGCCCCCTCCTGTGTGGTGCCAAGGAAGGGACAGCAGGTGATATGAGGGAGTGGGAGTCTCCCCTCGGCGTGTCCCCAGTGAACAAAATCATCATTTTTACTTTTGCTAGATCCATGCATTCTCAAAGCAATACACTTTTGTCAATGTTAGTCCCTTTGATATTTAGCTATTTATTCATTTATTTATAAAATAATCTCTGTCCAACAGGGGACTCCAACTCACGACCCCCAGATGAAGAGTCGCACACTCTCCCGACTGAGCCAGCCAGGCACCCCGATGTTAGTCCCCTTTAAGTTGGAAAACACTCGACTTACTGTGAGAAATTAATATCATTACAAGTCGTAGCTAGCACTTACTTCTAAAATACCTTCAAGAGTTCAGCTCCAAAACTGCATCTCCCAAAGGCTCACATTTCTTTTCCTGACCTGGATATGCCTTAGGTAAAAATGTAGAGAAAGAATGGTTCTTGCCTTTTATTTAACATCACCAGGATACAATGTCCTTGCCTCCAAGCTGTTTTACTGGTACACCCGAAGTGCCAAATGCTGTTCTATTTTTCTGCAGGAGTAAGTCAGGCGTCCACACTGCCAGCTCCCTTCAGGAGTCACCTCCATGGGTACATATTGGACAATGCAGCAGCTGGACTCTTGTCTCTCCTGAGTCATCCGGTAGCTGCTCGTCCACACCTCATCCACTATCTCATGGCTCCTAGCTCTGTAGGGGATACTGCTTAATTCGGTTCACTAGTTTTAGCTCATCACTCTTGGTGGTGTCCACTGGGGAGGGCTGCTTCCTTCCTGGGCCCAGCAGAGTGGGGAATTGGGGGTAGAACCCACTTCTCTTTACTGCCTTGTTCCTTGTCCTCTATGGTGCACTGCCCCCAGATGGTTCCTTGGCTCTCTCATTGGCTTTTTGGTGGAGCAGGGGAAGTCAAAAGGAATAAGAACACAGGTGGGGAAAATAGTGAGGGCAACTGAGCCCCTACCAAAACAAAGCCAGTATTCCTTTCTTCCTCGGTGCTAAGTTGTTTTCCTCTGGAAGGCGGCTTCCCTCAGTTTCATCCATCTTTTGGAAATACTTCTCCTAACCAACGAGTGATCTCTCTCCAGGATTTCTTCCCTCATCTGTCTTTTCCTCGAGTGAGAGCTAAATGAGTCTAAAATACTGCCCTGGAGGCTCCGCTAGGACTGGATTGATGATCTTTGATGCCCTGGGTCTCACGCCACAGTAGAGGCGGGTGTGAACATTTACGTTTCCTCTCTTTGAGAGCTTCCGCCGGTGTGAGTAGCAGATAGGGTTCCTAGTTCTTCAGGCATCAAGTGGGTATCCGCTGGTAGGTGCGTGCACACGTATTCATACTCGTATCGAGGATAAACTGAATCTCACAGAGAGTGAAATCTAAATATATATGGAAGTGACATTTTTCTAGCCTGCTCATACCAAAGCTCTGCTCGGAAAAGGTGCCAGTTTTGTTTTTGTTTGTTTTTTTTTTTTAACATATATTTTGCCGAACAGACACACTTACTCTTTATTTTCAATTTCACACCGTGTCCCTAGGCTTCCTGAGCCCAGGCACCGGCTAAAAGATTGTGGCCAGAGCCGAGTCATTTGTTTGTTGAGAATGCCTCTTAGCACAGGAAGCCCAGCTTTGAAATTGCCCTTGGTTTTGAGCTGGGCCAAATCAAATCTTGGCAAAAATGCATTGGCATTCCATTTTCTTTGGTTAGCTGAAGAAATATGGTAGGATAATACCGGACTGTCCATTACTAAAATGCCATAATGGTGCTCCTGGTGGTGTAGGTTCATCATGCTTTTCTACCTGTGCAGAAACAATGAGGGATTACACTGATGTGCTCACAATTTTGTCTGAAAGAGCTTAGTTTTTCAGAGTTTCTTACTAACATAGTTTCCTGACTGGCGATTTCTTTCCTCCAAGGAAAGGATTGTATTTGGAGAAATAAATGCCTTGATAAAGTGATTGGAAGTGGAAGGTTGGGTTTTCGGGAAGAGATTGGACGGAAGCAATAGAAACACAGCTAAACTTCAAAGAAAGGAGTTGATGGAGGGAGTGGGTCATGGAGAGCTGATCAGCTATTATGGGGCAGGAAGGGAAACTATGGGCTACTGGGCCAATTTTGTGAAAATTTGCACCCCAAGTTGACAGTCATTATTACAGAACTAGTTAAAGGATAGAAAAAAGAAATACCCAATTTTAAATTGTCTGCTGAACCGTTCTGTTGCATTATTTCTTCTTCCCTGGTAAGTTTCTGTCTCCAGGGGCCATCTTTTATGAGTAGGATAGAGTGTGTTTGTACTGAGAGGAGAGGAGTGCAGTAAAGAGAAGCCCCGTTGAAAAGGAAAAAGGTACAGTCCTAGACACAAAGTACGGAGAGAGAAATGGACGGAAGTTGGACACTGGAACCAGAGGTGACTAAGGAGTAATGGGATTTCTATAATTTTGAAATATTCCCTGTGAGAACTTTGGACTTCCCCCAGGATGTGAGTTGGTAGTTGAAAATCATCTTATAAAGATTTCAAGTGGCAGGGTGACCCCATGACACCTTGGTTACACTGAGCAAGTACCGAATTTTTGTCACTTAGAAGGAATAATTCAGGAGCACTCGTTAAAAAAAGAAAGCAAAGTCTCACAAACACAATAGGACAAAATAGGTGGTTTGAAGCAATGACTTGGATGTACGTTTTGTCTTAGGTTCATTTGATTGAACGGAACGAAGGTGTACTCAAGAAATCATCAGTCGGTGTTTCCCCAAATCCTCATCAAATTACTGTTAATTACAGCGGAGAGTAAATGTTCTCCCTCAGGAATCTGTAACTCAGCCTCCTGTAGACCGTCACTGTCCCTTCTCCTCTCCAAGTCTTTGAAGGCGCATGTCCTATCCTAAACAGTCGTTAGATATTTTTATAATACTATATAATACTGCCTTTAGTTTTCATACAAAAATTCCCCCACCCTCGCACACAGTATTTATGGTCAAACCAACACGCTAAGAACATTTCCCATCCCTGGGTGGGAAGCTTTCTCCCCCTTTCCAACTTTAAAAATGTGTGTTTTTTTTTTTTTTAACCTAGTTATTTATTGACTGTCTCCTTAGGTAGAATGCAAGGTCTGGGAGAACAAGGAATCTTTGTTTTCTTTATTTGTGTATCCAGATCAGAAGTTTAATACACATTTATCGAACACATGGATAACGTGGCATACCTACCCCAGCCTTACTTTGCTTTATATCCCCAGGGATGTACATAAACGAGGCAGAGAAGTCTTAGGAAAGGGGGTTTATTAAGAAGAATCTCAACCCTTCGGTTCTAATTCTAAGCCATTCTGTAGTCTCTCCTAGGCTATAGTTGGTATATAATGAGTCTTGGTGCAAATTATATAAAGGTGCTGTCACAAAACAGGTGGATTTTTAAAGGTCTCTCTTTATCTGGGTTGACAGGATTGCTGCTAGGGCTCGCGGCTTGGCAGACTGAGCTAGGTCTGCAGGGGCACTGAACAGTCTGGGCTCTCTCTGAACCTCTCAAGGTGTCCTGGTGGTCTCTGCCTCCTATCTCCCACCTCCTCAAGCAAGGAGGAATCTGATTGGTCCCCTCAGCCACCACGTGATGTGATACTGCTTTATTGGCCTGTCCCTGGCTCACGCTCCTATCCTTGGTCCTATCAATGCAGGCGCCTTGGTAGGATGGCCTGGTTTTCGCAGAAAAGGACCAGAGCAGTCTGCGTAATTTACGGGATGGTTCCACTGTGGCTTTCATGATGGATACAGCTTTTTAGCACCAAAGCCATGTCAATAGGTGAGAGAAGGAACCATAGGTACCATCAAATTTTGCTAGTGGTGAGAAAACAAATTGTCATGGAGTTAATATCCAAAAGAGGCTGGCAGCTTACTTCGGATTGCTTCGGCATGAACTGTCTTCAACTGCCTCTTCCATTTCTTCTCACAAACACTGTGCGCATTATCCCTATTTGATGGCTGAGGACACTGAGGCCCAGAAAGTATCAGTGCACCTAAAGTCACACAACCATCAAATAGACTCGACAGTCGGACCCAGATGTCTGGTCTTCTCATTTCCGTTTGTTATTGTATTTAACATAGTGCTTTCATTTCAAGAACAGCCCACAGGGTGAAGGTGCTGGAGATGGTGACTTAAATGATAGGGTTTTCTCGTATCTACAAAAGGTGTTGCATTTTTAAAACGCCTGATCAACTGCTTGAAATGACTTAAGGCCACATGCATACTTTACATTCAAATATTCATTTATTTTTATTCTTTAATATTTCCTGAATTCCTTCATTGTAGTGGGTCACCCTTGCAAAGACTTTTCCAAAAACCATTAGCTTTGTTAACAAGAGAAAGAGAGACACAGAGAATATTCTGGAAAAAATAGCATTTTAAACCCTGATGACATTTATTTATTCTGTCACTCTGCCACCTTTTCATCCTTTTCTGCTCCTAATATCAGAGCAACAACTAAATAGAAATGCTCTCTAAGGTCTTCCTTAATCTTAGTTCTCAAGAAGACAAGCAAAGTAAGTATGACTGATAGATGCTTTGAAGATCTGCTCATACATTCTCAGTAGAGCTATAGGAATATCTTTATATCTTGGGCACAAAAGTCTAGCTCTTCATGGGGAACAATTTTCTATGTGGCACAGAATAAAATGGTCGCAGGAAATGCTTCCAGCCCTATAGCTTTGAGCGCCTCAGATCACATGATATGCATATCAAGTCACAATAGGCACATCATGTATCTTTTTGGCTTTGTTTACTTTTATTTATTAATTTGCTTATTCATAAATTTGTTCATCAGCTGCTTCATATTTTCATGTTGACCACTTTCCAACCTAAAAAAAGTGTCCTTTTGTCCCAGGGATTTAAAATAATGGAAGGAGCACCCCACTGAGACCGCCAACCGCATTCTCCTTCAGGTTTACATGGTCAAGTTTTTCTTTTTTTTTTTTTTTTCAATATATGAAATTTATTGTCAAATTGGTTTCCATACAACACCCAGTGTTCATCCGAAAATGTACCCTCCTCAATACCCATCACCCACCCTCCGCTCCCTCCCACCCCCCATCAACCCTCAGTTTATTCTCAGTTTTTAAGAGTCTCTTATGGTTTGGCTCTCTCCCACTCTAACCTCTTTTTTTTTCCTTCCCCTTCCCCATGGGTTTCTGTTAAGTTTCTCAGGATCAACATAAGAGTGAAAACATATGGTATCTGTCCCTCTCTGTATGGCTTATTTCACTTAGCATAACACTCTCCAGTTCCATCCACGTGGCGACAAAGGGCCATATTTCATTCTTTCTCATTGCCACGTAGTACTCCATTGTGTATATAAACCACAATTTCTTTATCCATTCATCAGTTGATGGACATTTAGGCTCTTTCCACAATTTGGCTATTGTTGAGAGTGCTGCTATAAACATTGGGGTATAAGTGCCCCTATGCATCAGTACTCCTGTATCCCTTGGGTAAATTCCTAGCAGTGCTATTGCTGGGTCATAGGGTAGGTCTATTTTTAATTTTTTTGAGGAACCTCCACACTGTTTTCCAGAGTGGCTGCACCAATTTGCATTCCCACCACCAGTGCAAGAGGATTCCCATTTCTCCACATCTTCTCCAGCATCTATGGTCTCCTGATTTGTTCATTTTGGCCACTCTGACTGGCATGAGGTGGTATCTGAGTGTGGTTTTGATTTGTATTTCCCTGATGAGGAGCGACGTTGAGCATCTTTTCATGTGCCTGTTGGCCATCTGGATGTCTTCTTTAGAGAAGTGTCTATTCATGTTTTCTGCCCATTTCTTCACTGGGTTATTTGTTTTTCGGGTGTGGAGTTTGGTGAGCTCTTTATAGATTTTGGATACTAGCCCTTTGTCCGATATGTCATTTGCAAATATCTTTTCCCATTCTGTTGGTTGCTTTCAGTTTTGTTGGTTGTTTCCTTTGCTGTGCAGAGGTTTTTTTTATCTTCATAAGGTCCCAGTAGTTCATTTTTGCTTTTAATTCCCTTGCCTTTGAGGATGTGTCAAGTAAGAAATTGCTACGGCTGAGGTCAGAGAGGTCTTTTCCTGCTTTCTTCTCTAGGGTTTTGATGGTTTCCTGTCTCACATTCAGGTCCTTTATCCATTTTGAGTTTATTTTTGTGAATGGTGTGAGAAAGTGGTCTAGTTTCAATCTTCTGCATGTTGCTGTCCAGTTCTCCCAGCACCATTTGTTAAAGAGACTGTCTTTTTTCCATTGGATGTTCTTTCCTGCTTTGTCAAAGATTAGTTGGCCATATGTTTGTGAGTCTAGTTCTGGGGTTTCTATTCTATTCCATTGGTCTATGTGTCTGTTTTTGTGCCAATACCATGCTGTCTTGATGATGACAGCTTTGTAGTAGAGGCTAAAGTCTGGGATTGTGATGCCTCCTGCTTTGGTCTTTTTCTTCAAAATTACTTTTGCTATTCGGGGCCTTTTGTGGTTCCATATGAATTTTAGGATTGCTTGTTCTAGTTTCGAGAAGAATGCTGGTGCAATTTTGATTGGGATTGCATTGAATGTGTAGATAGCTTTGGGTAGTATTGACATTTTGACAATATTTATTCTTCCAATCCCTGAGCACGGAATGTTTTTCCATTTCTTTAAATCTTCTTCAATTTCCTTCATAAGCTTTCTATAGTTTTCAGCATACAGATCTTTTACATCTTTGGTTAGATTTATCCCTAGGTATTTTATGCTTCTTGGTGCAATTGTGAATGGGATCAGTTTCTTTATTTGTCTTTCTGTTGCTTCATTATTAGTGTATAAGAATGCAACTGATTTCTGTACATTGATTTTGTATCCTGAAACTTTGCTGAATTCATGTATCAGTTCTAGCAGACTTTTGGTGGAGTCTATTAGATTTTCCATGTATAATATCATGTCATCTGCAAAAAGTGAAAGCTTGACTTCATCTTTGCCAATTTTGATGCTTTTGATTTCCTTTTGTTGTCTGATTGCTGATTTTAGAACTTCCAACACTATGTTAAACAACAGCGGTGAGAGTGGACATCCCTGTCGTGTTCCTGATCTCAGGGAAAAAGCTCTCAGTTTTTCCCCATTGAGGATGATGTTAGCTGTGGGCTTTTCATAAATGGCTTTTATGATCTTTAAGTATGTTCCTTCTATCCCGACTTTCTCGAGCGTTTTTGTTAAGAAAGTTGCTGAATTTTGTCAAATGCCTTTTCTGCAGCGATTGACAGGATCATATGGTTCTTATCTTTTCTTTTATTAATGTGATGTATCACGTTGATTGATTTGCGAATGTTGAACCAGCCCTGCATCCCAGGAATGAATCCCACTTGATCATGGTGAATAATTCTTTTTATATGCTGTTGAATTCAATTTGCTAGTATCTTATTGAGAATTTTTGCATCCATATTCATCAGGGATATTGGCCTGTAGTTCTCTTTTTTTACTGGGTCTCTGTCTGGTTTAGGAATCAAAGTAATACTGGATTCATAGAATGAGTCTGGAAGTTTTTCTTCCCTTTGTATTTTTTGGAATAGCTTGAGAAGGATAGGTATTATCTCTGCTTTAAACGTCTGGTAGAACTCCCCTGGGAAGCCATCTGGTCCTGGACTCTTATTTGTTGGGAGATTTTTGATGACTGATTCAATTTCTTCACTGGTTTTGGGTCTGTTCAAGCTTTCTGTTTCCTCCTGATTGAGTTTTGGAAGCGTGTGGGTGTTTAGGAATTTGTCCATTTCTTCCAGGTTGTCCAGTTTGTTGGCATATAATTTTTCATAGTATTCTCTGATAATTGCTTGTATCTCTGAGGGATTGGTTGTAATAATCCCATTGTCATTCATGATTTTATCTATTTGGGTCATCTCCCTTTTGGTTTTGAGAAGCCTGGCCAGAGGTTTATCAATTTTGTTTATTTTTTCAAAAAACCAACTCTTGGTTTCATTGATCTGCTCTACAGTTTTTTTAGATTCTATGTTGTTTATTTCTGCTCTGATCTTTATTATTTCTCTTCTTCTGCTGGGTTTAGGCTGCCTTTGCTGTTCTGCTTCTATTTCCTTTAGGTGTGCTGTTAGATTTTGTATTTGGGATTTTTCTTGTTTCTTGAGATAGGCCTGGATTGCAATGTATTTTCCTCTCAGGACTGCCTTCGCTGCGTCCCAAAGCGTTTGGATTGTTGTATTTTCATTTTTGTTTGTTTCCATATATTTTTTAATTTCTTCTCTAATTGCCTGGTTGACCCACTCATTCTTTAGTAGGGTGTTCTTTAACCTCCATGCTTTTGGAGGTTTTCCAGACGTTTTCCTGTGGTTGATTTCAAGCTTCATAGCACTGTGGTCTGAAAGTATTCATGGTATGATTTCAATTCTTGCATACTTATGAAGGGCTGTTTTGTGACCCAGTATGTGATCTATCTTGGAGAATGTTCCATGTGCACTCGAGAAGAAAGTATATTCTGTTGCTTTGGGATGCAGAGTTCTAAATAGATCTGTCAAGTTTTTCTGTCCTCCACTTGACTGGCAGGGAAGTTATCAAGATAAAGGAGACAGTGTTCCTAAGGTGCTTTTAGATTTTCTGAAGAAAGAGTGGTGAGACACACATTGACAACAATGATGATAGTGGTGACGATGATGGTGTGTGTTAACGATTATATTGAAGAAGGGAGAAAGTGGTTTTAAAAAATAAGTTAATAACCTTAGATAACACTGACGGACAAAAAGAAAGTACTGTATTCTTATGAAACTGCAATATGGTATTTCCTCACAGTTGCTAAACACTGAGTCTCCCTTTTCAGGAAGTCAAGGTAGTTCCCGTTTGTGAAGGGACCACCATTTTAGAAAATATTTAGTTTAGGTGGCTCAATACAACCGATCGATAGATCCACCGACGCATCCTGTTTCCCGTCCGCTGAATTTTGCAGTTCAAGGTCCTCCAGGGAAGATCGAATGGAAATGAATTTAGAGTCTGGGATGGTAAGGAAATTTGGGTTTGTTGAGAGTCTGGGTTATAGACTGAATGTTTGTGTCCCCTCAGAATTCATGTTGAAGCTCTGACCCCCCTTGTAGCTCTATTTGGGGATGTAGCCCCTAAAGGTTAATTGAGGCCAGAAGGGTGGAGTCCTGATCCAACAGAATGAATATCCTTTTTTTTTTTTTAATTTGTTTTTAATGTTTATTTGTTTTTGAGAGACAGAAAGAGAGCAGGCGTGGAGGACGGGCAGGGAGAGAGGGAGACACAGAATCTGAAGCAGGCTCCAGGCTCCGAGCTGTCAGCACAGAGCCGGACGCGGGGCTCGAACCCACGAACCACGAGATCATGACCTGAGCCAAAGCCAGACGCTTAACTGACTGAGCCACCCAGGTGCCCCTAGAAAGAGTGTCCTTGTAAGAAGAGACACCAGAGAGCTTTCTGTCTCTCTCCTGTGTGCACAGAGGAAAGGCCGTGTGGGGACACAGTGAGAAGGAGACTGTCTAAAAATCAGGAAGAGAGCCTCACCAGAAACTGAGCCTTTATGGAAACTGGTCTTAGACTTTCTAGCTTCCAGAGCTGTGAGAAAATAAATTTCTGTCTTTAAGCCACCGCGTCTAGAATTTTGTTAAGGCCGTCCAAGCTGCCCACTGCAGTCCGCTATTGTTGATACTTGAAAACAAAAGCAAGGTGCCCTCAAGAACTCAGAGATGATGGAAACAAGACCGTGCCTGTGGCTTCAAGGCCACCAACACTGGACTGACACAATGTCAGCAACATCAGGGACACAACTATTTCATTTAACACCCACTAGATGCTAGGCACGAGCCCTGGCACTTTACAAGTATTAAATCATTTAATCACTCCAAACGTCTGTTAGTAAGTCTCTCTTTTAATGTGCAACTTTTAATGTGGTCAGAGAGTCTCAGAGTGATTAGATCACACTCAAGGTCACTCAGAGATAAAAGGATTCAAGCCTCGGCTGTCTAATCCCCAACACCAAGGGCTTCACGTTGTCCACACTGCAACTCAACTAGATGCATTTAATACTTCAGGAAAGAGTGTGGCTATCAGAAGAGTAGTTAGTTAGCAGCAAAGCACAGGAAATGAAAATTATAGATACAAAGCTGGCATAATTCATCTTGGCACATCTGAGATCTCTGTCATCTCAAATGAGCTTCCAAAACTGTGAAAACCAAGCTTGGGCTTATAATTAACAAAAGTGCCCTCTGTTCTGTGTTACTCACATTCATTCTAGCTACTCACACTTCTACTAGCTAATGAGCTCTATGAGACCTGGAACTAGGATTTGATTTAAACTTCTTCAGGACTGGGGCGCCTGGGTGGCGCAGCCGGTTAAGCGCCCGACTTCAGCCAGGTCACGATCTCGTGGTCCGTGAGTTCTAGCCCCGCGTCGGGCTCTGGGCTGATGGCTCAGAGCCTGGAGCCTGTTTCCGATTCTGTGTCTCCCTCTCTCTCTGTCCCTCCCCCGTTCATGCTCTGTCTCTCTCTGTCCCAAAAATAAATAAACGTTGAAGAAAAAAATTAAAAAAAAAAAAAATAAACTTCTTCAGGATTGTCCTTAGCTGGAAGCAATGATGGGTAAGTAGCAAGTGCTCAATAGATGTTGATCGAATCTTATTCATCTGACAGCTCACAACATCAGGTCTACTGTAGAGATTCATGGATTTTGCCTCGGTTACTGTTCGTTGCTCTTCAAGCCCCTCCTCCCTGGTCTGTAGCTCAGCCCAGTAATGTCAACACTTACTATGCCAGGCTGAGTATTTCCTGGGATTCTGCAGGCATACTGCAGACAAGAAACAAGCAATTTTTGTCCCTGAGGACTTTCGAAAACAAAGGCGTCTCCCATGTGCCATTTCTTTGTAGCATCAGAATATCACAAACTTCTTAAAACTACAATAAATAAATTATAAATTTAAAAAAATGTCTGTATTCACAAAGATGTCTTTTGACATCCTATTTTTATCCCCTGTTTTATCAGCCCGTACCTTCTAAATGATCCTTCCTCCTCGCGTCCTCACTCGGAGCCAGAATACAGGGTCACACAGGTATTGCCTCGTTCGGGCTTTCCGTTTTCAAAGGTCAAATGTATCTATTTCGTTTATTCATTAGGCTTTTAAGTAAATATGCCCCTGACTTGATTCTGGTAAGTAAAGTGAGTCTTTGAAAGATATGCCAGAAATATGCAAAGCAATCTCAAAAGTGGGAGGTTTACTACGTTAAGAAAATTTGAGGATGGCGAATACTCATCTTCATGAAAGCTTGGTAGTGTGGATGCGAAGGGAGATTATCCATTACTTGTAGATTGGAGTTTAGTCTAGAATGTTAATATCGCAATGCTTATTTGCTATCACCTTATAGATTTGGAGTTTATGAGGCAAATATTTGAACACACTTTATCTCCCAGAGATTGGGTCTGCCAGTTTAGTGCAAACAGTGGGTTTTTTTATTGGCAAAACTAATAGGGTAGAAGAGATTGTACGCAGATTTTTTTTTATTGACTATATTCCCTATGCTGTTCTTTCCATTTCCGTGATTTATTTGTTTTATAACTGAAAGTTTGTACCTCTTAATCCCCTTCACCTTTTTCACTCCTCTCCCCCATGCCCATCCCCACTTTCTCTCTGGCAGTCACCAGTTTATGCTCTGTATTTAAAAGTCGATTTGTTGTTTCCTCTGTTTGTTTGTTCCTTTATTTTAGTTTTAGATTCCACATATCAGTGAAATCATATGCTGTGTATCTTTCTCTGTCTGACTTACTTCAGTTAGCATATACACAGATTTTTGATGAATGTTTTCTCTAACAGTTGTTAAATGTCTGTCCATATCCTCCTGGCCGACTTCTAAGTTTATTTGTAGCTGTGGTGGGCAGTTTCTGTACATACTGTTTTCTGCTGGAGGCTCTCTCCAGTGTGATAGGAGCTGCCCACTTCTCATGCAGGCAATGCCGTCTAGAGGGAGAGGGGTCAGTGTTCCTCAGTGGGAGATTTCTGCAATGTGAATTGCATGATAGCTCACATCCCATGACACTGAGCCTCGGTTTCCTGCAGCTATACCCCACTCATTAATATACCCTCCTTTGGGTTTTCTGTCTTGAAGATTAGATAAAGCAACGGAGGTAACGCATGTCTGATTTAAATCTTCGGTCCGGTTTCTAAAGGAAATTTTTGTCAGTGTCTCTTAACCAACGCAACCCCTTTGTTCTTTGTTGCTATTGTTCCTCCTGTTCTTCTTTAGTAAACTAAACACACTTCTTTAAGACCACCCATGGGGAGGGGCGCCTGGGTGGCTCAGCCGGTTAAGCGTCCCGCTTTGGTGCAGGTCATGATCTCGCGGTTTGTGAGTTCAAGCCCCGCGTCAGGCTCTATGCTGACAGTTCAGAGCTTAGAGAAAATGACTGCCCACAGGGGGCCAGAGCCATGGTAGTTCTGTTTGTATCTGTGTCTCCAGCTGGTAACAAAAATTTAGCACATGGCAGGCCCTTAATAAGTATGCTCCAAGTGGAAATTTATGTGTATAGATGTGCATGGATTTATTTATTGCAAAATTCAGCGGGTTTTATTATAGGCACAAAGTTGTGCAACCATTGACTAATTCTAGAAGATTTCCACCCCCCCCCCCCAAAAAAAAACCTGTACCACCAAATTCCTCCCTTTCCTAATCCTCTGGCAACCACTAACCTACTTTCTGTCTCAATGGATTTGTCTACTGCGGACATTTAATACAAATGGAATCATATAATTGGGGTGCCTGGCTGGCTCAGTTAACCATCTGACTTCGGCTCAGGTCATGATCTCACGGTTTGTGAGTTCGAGCCCTGTATCAGGCTCTGTGCTGACAGCTCGGAGCCTGGAGCCTGCTTTAGATTCTGTCTCCTTCTCTCTTTGCCCCTCCCCCACTCACACTCTGTCTTTCTTTCTCTCTCAAAAATAAACATTAAAAGAAGTAGCATAGGATTTTCAAGGTTCGTTCATGTTGTGGCACGGATCAGTGCTTCATTCCTTTTTATAGCTGAATAATGGTCCCTTGCAGTATATACCGTATTTGTTTACCCATTAGTCAGTTAATGGACATTTGGGTGGTTTCTACTTTTTGGTTACTATGAATAATACTGTTACGAATATTCGTGCACAAGCAGCTGTACCATTTTAGGTTTCCATCAGCAATGCACAAATGTGCAGTCCTTCTGCGTCTTCACACTTTGTTGTTGTTTTCATTTTTATTATAGCCTTCCCAGTGCCAGGTTGAATTTGATTTGAGAAGAATGGTCTTTGGAGGACATCTTAGCATTCTTTTTTATCTAGCAACTTGCTTTCTTGGAGACCTCTTGGCATTTTGCAGCACTACTGGAAAGAAGCTCCATGACGTAACCAATATTGTTGACTTATAAGAAGGCCGTGATGGTCCTTCAGCATTCAACATTTTCCCTGGTGCCCCTTTTCAAATCTAATCAAATCAGAGGTAGTTCAGCATACAGTTCTGAGCTTATCAGATTGTGTGACCATGGGAAAGCCCCTTTTTCTCTCTGGACCTCAGGTACTTTACATGTATATTGAGTAAGACATGTTCAGTGTCTTACTGGAAGGTTGGAATAAACCCTCTCAAAGCTTACTTTTAAAGTTCAACGCAAGGCAGTAAATCGATGTCTGCTTTCCAGTCTCCTCTCTGATCTGTCTCCTTTCTTTTTGGGAATTGGTCCTCATTTCTGGCAACTGATTCTTACGGGAACCTTCGAAGCAGCATCCCTCACTCCAGAAATGGACCTAATTAAAGTACTTTCTTCTGCCTGGACAGAGCGATCAGTTCAGAGATAGGTATATGGCACAAGTGAGGGAAATTGGAGTCTTTCGTGGGATTGTGAACCTAAGCTATTAGGGAGGGTGCCCTCTGCTGCTGGGACTCGGTAGCTAAAGGAGTGTGTCCCCTGTGGTGCCGGTGGCCATCATGCCCTCCACATGGAAAGTAGAAATGATGAGACACATTGTGTTGTTCGAGGTCCTTGATTCACCTGGGCCTGCAGTTAAATCCGCCCCTACATTTTTCTGTTCTTCCTTCTGTGTGTGTGTGCATAACTTATCTTAGTTGAATTTCAGTCACTTCTCTTAATCAGAAAGTGTCTGACTAATATATACAGAAACATTTAATGAGTGTCCATGGTGGATACTTTGGAGTCAACAAAGAAATGTAAGTCCACAGTCTCAAGGAGCTTACAGGCTAGGTTAATGGCCAAGCCACAGAAATAAGAAAGCCCGCTGTGCAGTCAACCTTGTCTGTATGAAGAAAGGTGCTTTGACTGTCCAACTTACTGATCAGTATTTTAACTAATGTGCCATTTCAGAGACTGAAGTTTCATGGCACAGAGTCTCACATAGTTTTCATATCTGACGGCCCTGAATGGTCTACCACATATTAGCTGCATGACTTTGGACATGGTGTTTTAAAGTTCAGAGCCTCATTTTCTTTTGGTCATCCATAAAATAAGGATACTATTATTTAGTTCATGGGTTGTTTTGAAGATGAAATAAAACAATTCAGACAACGAGGTTCCTAATACCTAATTCGTCTTCATAACTTTGCTCCCTTTCTCTGTCCAGAACCCCCTCCAGTCTTGAAAAATCAAACTAATTCAGAATCTGCCTGTAAAAAAAAAAAAAAAAAATACCTGTAAACAGGAGAAAGCTTTTTTTGAAACAGCGATATAAAATAGTTCTTCATCTAAATCTTAAAATAGTAACCGTTTATTTGGGATAATGAATTCACAAACATATTTAAACAACATAATTTAGTGGTTTGCCCAGGTGTTGGCACAGTTTAGGAAAGCTAGCAGGCAGAGATAGATATTCATTGAATGTAATTATTCCTCATACAGAATGAATAGGATTACTAGAAATTAACAACCAAAATGTGTTTATTAAGAATTCTTTTGCCTGAAAGCATGGGTGTTTTGATTCCGCGTTGTAACTGTAACAGTCTTTGTATGACATTGGTAATGTAACCAACACACCTATTTGTCATTGACTCTAGGACTTGTTGACACATAAATAAGAAATGAAAATAATGTAGTAACCCAAAGGGCATCTTGGTGAATCACCCCCATATTGTTATTATTGTTTAATGAGCACGCATGATAAATTAATGTTATGCTAATGGATAATCAGTTTATATTCTGCTGGCTCAGGGCATATATAACATGTTCACTTGACTTTTAGTTGCATTTCTAGTTTTTCCAAACATCAGTTACTCTTTTTCAAACCTTAGTTGCCCTTGTCTTTATGAACCTGACCCTACCTACAGGGTGACCAAAATTTGTTGAAGTAGTGAAGAAACAATTAAAATATTTAAAGATATTTCCTGAAAATAAGTATTCATTAGTGCACATGTATAAGGTAGAAATACGAAATGGCATGAGGGTTGCTCTTACCGTCTAAAACAATGGCAAGTTTGTTTATAGAACAATCATCCTTTGAATCAATTATTTTTCTGATTAGATTACCCTCATAAGGAAATGAATACAGTGCCCTTTAGAAATGCAATATAGTTATGAAAAAAAAAAAAGCCCACCCTCTCCCTGTACATTTTAATGATTAGCAAAGCTATCTCATGGTTTGGATGGAGGCCCAGGAAATGATCCAAATGGGATTATATTTTCTTAATCTATTAGGATAATGTACAACTTGCTTCCACTCTCCACCCTACCCCATCTAACTTGGCAAGTATTGTTAGCAGACTCTGAAATAGTTATAGTCCAGAGACAGACTCACACACAGTTTATCATCTCCAGACGCTGTGTCTGTCATAGCCTGAAATCTTAAGAAGAAAGTATTGCTGACTAGAAGAGAATTCATGTGTTTTAGAATTTGATTGATTATGGGCACCCAGTTAACAGTGTGATCAGCATTATGCAAACAGATAAGGGTCATGGCCTCTGTTTGCTAAAAGTGTTCGCCTTCCACATGCACCCCTTAAAAAGTTACAGCGAGTATTGAGTTTCAAATTTATAATCAAAATTCAGGAAAATCTAAAGTGATCATTGTTTCTTAGCACCCGCTCTTAATCTGCCTGCATAGCCCAATGCAAGTGTAAGCACTGGGGAGGAGAGAGATGCTGTTTTTGTAGTGATCAGGCGGCTTAAGGTAGGCAGTCATCTGAACCGCTTTCAGAATTAAAGAGCTCTGGATGAAAAAGTGGTGAGCGCTGCTTGGGGAAGACACCAAGACTTTGCCCTCTGCTCAGATGATTTTGCCCAGGCGCGATCGTGATCGTGATCATTGAGAGACTCAGAGATAAGAGCAAAAGTTGCCAGTCACGCCAGAGGAAGAGGCACTGCTCTTTCTTCTCCCTACAGATACTTATTCCCAAGGGACCTTGCAGGGCCCTGGGTTTTGGGAGATGATACCATGGACTTGGAAGAAACCTTTATTTGGTGTCTCGTTTGGAACCGGCTGCTGAGAAGACCATGCCGACTACCTGGAGAAAGAACTCCATCAGCAGATCCTCCACACCTATAGGACTTGGGGAGCCACTCTGACTGCCAGAGAGGCAAGGAATCCAGGAGCGGGGAGATCCTTCAGTCACTCCTGTGCCATTTTGAACCTTTGCGGGTTCTTTGAGAGACAACGGTATTACGGGTAATTAACGTGTACCATTGGGTTGTTGACTGTGTTTTATCCTAGTTTAAAACTCTCGTAGACTATTTTGGTCAGGGAATTGACCGACACAAACATGTCCAGCGGGCATTCACTACCTGTTTTCCGAGTGGGAATTTAAGTGAAGGAGCATCTGATACCCCCTTCTCCCCCTCACCAAATAACTGTGTCTTAAAAAAAAAAAAAGAATCCGCAATTTTTTCTACCCTCTCTTTTTATTAGAGGTTTAGTTCAACTGATTAGTATTTAGTGTTTATAATATCCAACTTCTCCCTTGGGGGGTGGCGTGGGGTGGGCTGAGAGAAAACCAAAATACCCTAAAAAGAAAGCAGGCCCGTTTCTTTGCCCTTTCTTGAAACTTGACCTTTAAAACAGATCGCTTCTCTGCAAATACCTTTCCTATTTCACTAACAATGTACCCCCCTCCAAAAGTTCTGGCCTTCCCAACCTCCTAAATGATGAAATAGAATATACCCCCCAAGCTCCCGCCACTGTGGGTAGGAGAAGGTAGGAGTAACATTCTCCACCCTGCGCCAACAAGTTCATTCATTCATCACAACGAGGCACCTTTCCTCAAGAAGAAAGCAGGAGACATGGAAGCTTTCCCCCGAGTTGGCTAGCAGGGCTTGCAAGAGGAGGGATGCATGCAGGGTTTGAGATCCTACTGTCTTCAAATATAAAGAGTCCGATTACCATGTGTAGAGGCAGAATGCATAGGTGGAGGTGAATGGGGAGGACGCTTGCTGTCTAGGGGTGGGTTGCACTGGAGAAGCACCCAGTCAGGAGCTGACATGCAGGTTTCAAGGGAATGGAAGGGACCATTTGGGCAGAGGAGGGGAAGGTCCATTCTCCTCCTGAGGAACAGGACCAAGCCATTCTTCCCCTGAGAATGGGTGGCAGAGGCGAGGCTCTATGGGCAGCTGGGTTTGTTTTGCTGGGATATGTTCTCTGAAAGTCTTTATATTCTTCTGGAGCAGGAAAGTCTTCCACTAGATGGGAAGAATACTTTGAGTCAAAGTCATCCAAGAAAGAACGACAGTGGCAATAGAATCGCTGTGGCCATTCCTCAGTGGTGGTGGTGATGGAGGAGGCGGGGCTGGCCCAGCTGGCGTCCTTGTGGGAGGCGTGGTGGGGGCTTGCCTGGGCTCAGGGGTTCTGACCCATGCATTCGGCGTGGCAGTGGGGAAGGCAGAGCATCTCTGGAACCATTTAGGATCATGGGTGAGGGAGTGGGCGTGGTACTCCCTGACTGCGAGAGTCCTGGACTGGGGGAGGTAGCCGATTACTCTATAGCGAGGGAAAGGCCCTAGGTGGCCTCTGTGGCAGCTCAGGGACCCACCCCTTCCTTGGTGGGACTGGAGGGTCCACTGGGGACCCCAGGAGGCTGGCAGCGAGATGGGGGAGGAGAAGCCAGACACTGGCCACGTGGTCCCATTCTGATATTCACAGGGGACAGAGGTGGTTTTGACAGGGTTGGAGCAGGAGGTCCCTCTCGACCAGGGTGCAGCCTGCGTCCGGGTGTGGGCGACATGGGTTTCTCTCTGTCCTAAGACTGGGGCTTTGTTGAGGTGCATAGGCAGAGGTGGAGCAAGAGGAGCCTGAGAGCTGTGCTTCCTGCCTGTACTGCTGGTGGTATTAAGCTGAGAGAGGTCTAGTAATGAGGGTCCCTGCCTCCCGGGCAATTCTGGGAGAGAGGCTAGGCTTCTGTCTGTATCGTCTTGAGCGCATCCATTGGCTTGTAGACACCGGTGACCTTTGGGCAGCAGCTTGTGAACCGGGGACTTTAGGGCCAGCTCACCAGCTAGGTTCTCTGAAAGGTCCTTGGCTCCTGCAGGCCGGAGGTGTGGCACTCCTCCTAGAAAGAGACCTCCCTCGGGCTTCAGGGCAACTGCTCCAGAGCCAGAACCACCACTGTTTCCTTTGGGTTTCTCGAGGTTGGGAGTGAGCACTCTGATGGTTAATGTTGGTCACCTTCTTCAGCCGTGTGTTTTATTTCAAGAAAGTTGTAGTTGAATTATGCTCACATGGAATCTTATGGTGGCTGTTCATTTTTGTGTGTATAAAAGTAGCTTCAAAGAATAGGATACAGGTGTGGTTGAAGAGAACAGCTTCCCTTTGATGTTAAACACCTCTGTCTTTATTTATTTAAAACAAGCCAACCTTAGGGGCGCCTGGGTGGCTCAGTCAGTTAAGCGCTGGACTTCAGCTCCAGTCTTGATCTCATGGTTCATGGGTTCGAGCCCCGCATAGGGCTCCGTCCTGACCCCTCAGATCCTGAAGCCTGCTTAGGTTTCTGTGTCTCCTTCTCTCTCTACCCCTCCCCGAGTTGTGCTCTGTCTCTCTCTCTCTCTCTCTCTCTCTCAAAAATAAATAAATAAAATGTTAAAAAAATCAAAACAATCCAGCATTAGCTTGGATTAAGATTTTAGAATTAAGACACAGAGGAAAATTAGCTCCATTGTGCAATTGAGAGTTTATTTCCCCCCACGCATAGATAGAGCAGCTACATGTGAGGTGGAGAAGTCTGCTAGGGTAGATCTTTGAGGCCTGGCCTCATGAAAATAGGTTAAATTTATTGAGCCTACAGAATTTCATATAGAGGAATTATTTGGGGTGGGCTGAAGCAGGGTAGCTTGGAGTCAGTTTGGCATTCACTCATTTATTTGTTCAATAAACATTTGTAGAGCACCCAGTTTGTACTCGGTCCTGGGTTAGCTATGGGTTCTAATGGAGAACAAGACATAGTTCCTACTCACATGTAGCTTACAATCAACAGATCAGCGTGTGTGAATTGAGCATATCTCATGTGCAAAGCAGCGGGATGCTCTGGGTGAGGTGTGCAGATGAACAGCAACTGTCTTAGCTTCAACGAATCCACAGTTTAATGGTGAAGTTGGATCTACACATTAATTATCACTCCAAGCTGTGTGTGATTAGGGCCGTATTAAAGGACTAGAGTGCCTAAAGTTCTTCTAGTCCTTTCTTTGTCGCAACTTTTTATTTCTGTAGGGCTTTCCTCTGGGACACATTGGTTTTATAAATATTAATTCCATCAGAAAAGAGCCATAGAAAGCAATGGAAAGAACACTTTGGCTTTAGCCTCTGTGTTGATTGAGGCACAGCTCCACTGTGCTCATGTAATACTTCCCGGTGAATAGGATTCCTGAAGTTTCCTTTTGTCTATGAACATACAAATGGAGCCTTTTTATTCACGGTGCTGGCTTTGCACGAGCCAGCGACTGTAGACTGCTGAGACCCTCTGAATGGATGCTGGGACGACAAGCCAGTGCGACAGCTCATTGAGCTTTGAGGCTCTTGCACTGCCTCCAGGACTCGTGGTCTGAAGCCATTGCTTATGAGCTAACTCTTCTTGTCCTGCCCACTACCCACAAGGCTATGACCAAGTTATCCAACAATTCTTAGAATGTCACTGGCATGACATTTCTGGAATCCACTCATTTCTCTGTTGGATGTCTGTAGTGCAGAGAAGCAGGTGAATAGCTAGTCTTGGGGCACTGTACAGAATAAAGAAAGCTCTAATGGAGCTAAAAGTTTCTAAAATCTCTACCAGTTACATTTTTCATCATTGTCCCATTGAATATTTCAATATTTCTGGGAATATATGTAGCAACTAAGCCAGCTATTTAGGAGTATAGAGGTAGGGTTGCCTAAATTATTATTCTATAAGAGCTGATTTGTGCTTTCAAGTATGTGTTTGTCTTTAGATCCTTAACCTTTACCCAATTCCATGTTTGTCATGATTTATTTTCTGTATATGTTTTTGACCTTCTCTTGGCAGATGACTCCAACATTATCTTCGTTGAGAATGATTCTGACACTGGCTGGAGAGATACAATTGTGTTCTGTTTATGCAATATAGAAAGCCAGAGCACTTTTTCTAAGCTGTCGTCATACATCACTGTCAGTATTTTGAACCACTAAATTGTTATTAAAAATTCAGGGACAATAATCCATTTTGAGAATACCATGAGAAAAGCAAATACTGTAATGACTGATTGACATTTCAAGAATAACATCATTCAAGACATGCTAATTTTTCTGCAGCCCATTTTCTTGGATAAGTGTCTATTGTATAAATAAGTTTGGTTTCCAACCCCTTCCCAGCACTTGCTTTTGACGAGGGAGTCTTTATATTAAAAAAGAAAATCATCTGAAATGAAATTTGCTTATGTGCTCCATGGCTTTACAGGGGGGAAAAGAAGCCTGCTTCATGGCTAGAATAAATGACTTTCTTTACCAACAAGGGTTTTATATCACATGGTTTCCACTATGTTTCAAGAAAAAATCTGCTATAATCACCTAAATTGGCTTGTGTAGTTGTTCAGGAGTAATGAGCCATGATGAGAAAAATACTGGATAGAGAACCAGGGGATGGGAGGGTTCTGGTTCCGACTCTGCTCTGACAAAGCTGCGCTCATAACCTTGAACACAGGATTTAATATCTCATGGCTGTAGTTGACTTTGGGGTTTTGCTTCTTTTCTTTTCTTTTCTTTTTTCTTTTCTTTTCTTTTCTTTTCTTTTCTTTTCTTTTCTTTTCTTTATCTCTCTTTCTTTCTTTCTTTCTTTCTGTTTCTTTTTCTTTTCTTTCCTTTCTGTTTTCTCTTTCTTTCTTTCTTTCTTTTCTTCTTTTAATTAGCATGTTTGGGTGTTTTCTGGCTCTGGTAGGCTATGATAGGATGCCTAGATAAAAATGCAAGAGAATGTTTCACTGATACCCTTTCTCATATTTTTTCATGTTTATTAATTTTTTGAGAGAGAGACAGAGCATGAGTGGAGGAGGGGCAGAGAGAGAGGGAAACACTGAATCCAAAGCAGGTCCCAGGCTCTGAGCTGTCAGCACAGAGCCCGATGTGGGGCTCGAACTCACGAACCGTGAGATCATGACTTGAGCCAAAGCCAGATGCTTAACTGACTGAGCCACCCAGGTGCCCCTCTCATGTTCTGTATGGAAGAATTTTTTTTTTCAGTCAAGAGTGGGAAATTGACCTTCCAATACTATTGTTTTCAAATACTTTTATCCATTTTGGCAGGTCAAAAGGGTCATGGACAATTTATCCTATAACTTTCACTTGTCACTACAACAGAAAATAAAAAATAAGCAGGTTTATTAATAGCAAATATGTTGTTTGTTTCAATCAGATGCTAATGAGAATGAGCATAAGAAAACTTAATGCTTTTTTTGTGCCAGAAAGTACAGATTCCAGTATCATAAGAGAATTGATAGCAATAATTTGCATTTATGTAGTGTCCAAGTTTACAAAACACTTGCATTAAAAAAAATCTCATTTGACCCTCACAAAATAGAATGTTATCCTTTCTGCTTGATAGATGGGAAAATTGAAGCTGGGTTGTGAGGGGTAGAGCCAGATCAAAATCCCTGTCTTCCATTTCTTAGTTCAGTTTGCTTTGCATTATACCATGCGTCCCCCAGAATCTCATAGCAGGGCAATATAAACCATGAATTATTGAGTGCCTCCAACGTTACTTTGGGATACCGGATGACACATTCTTCATGATAAAGTGTGCATTTGAAAAAACCATCAGGAGAGAACAGTATTAGTACTGGAGGGATAATTGGGATAATGAAAAGCCTCTAATATTTGTATAGAAATACACAGTTTACTGAACCCTGATTTTAGGGGCTCCTTGAACCAAAAATCTGACACGAGCTCTATTATCCTTTGGCTATAGATGTGGAAATCTGTGATCTGAGGCTGAGTGCATGGTTTACACAACGGCATGTGGCAGGTCCAGGTCTGTCTGTCTGGTGTGTTTCCAATGATACTACATAGGTTTAGACACACTGGGGAACCCAGTTTGGCTGTTCTTACTGATTGGAACTTTTCAAAGCACAACACAATGAGCTCTTTACCAGCAATCATTCTTTCATGGAGGAGAGGGGGGATGCATAAGAAGCAGGCAGTGTAGAATACTGGTTAAAGATATGGGCTCTGGAGTGAGATAAAATTCTACATCTTGCTGACCTATTAATATCAGGATGATAGATACTATTACCCACTTGTACCCTTTGAGGGCTCCTTTAAGGTGGAAATGCCTCCCTAGAATGGGCTTCCTTTCTTGTGTCCTACTCAGTTGCAAGGGCATTAAGGTCTGATCCTAGGACTCGAAATACTCCTTCCCCTTCCAATGAAATGGAGTTCCCCTTTTTGTCAAAACAAAGGTGACCATATGTCACTTAAGCAAGCATCCTTTTTTCTCCCCTTTTAACATCTGGAATACATTAACATCAGGAATGATAAAGTGGGGGCCTGACCCCTTCTCAGACATGATAATTGTGTCTCAGTCAAGAATAGTCCAGAATCCGATGTCCAGAGTGAGTTACAAGGGGGCTGGAGGACTAGGACTATGACGGGTTGAATTGACATCTATAGATTCTGAAGACTCTAACCTCTTCCAATATGAATGTATCCTTTTTATGTACACTGCATGATCAAAAGACTCCCATTCAAAATGGAAAATGGATTACTGATTGATCATTCAAAGCAGATGACAATCATGTTCCTTCTATTGGCAGCAAGTAACAAGAGAGATGTGTAGACATGAGGGAAGGTCTGGAATCGGCCACTCCATGGCCAATATTGGTTGGTGTCATGAAAGAATAAAGCAAGAGGGAAGTTAAGATGTATCCAAAAGGACAGAAATGGGTTGAGAAGAATGATACATGCTTCTTATTTGTCGCTTTCTAAGGCATTCCTCGGTATCCCTTGGCTGAAATACAAAATCACTTTCCAGCTTTAAACACCAACTTATAAAGTTGAAGGGCAGGAAGTTAATGACATAGACCTAGTTTTTGTGTGGATAGACATGTATGCACTTGCAATACATTGAAAATGCATTAGTATACAACTGCATACATCCACAGGGTGTGTGACAATTAAATGAGACATCACCTCTAAGGCGCTAAATATTACATGCATTGCCAGACATTGCTTCTTCTTGTAATGATGATAACAGTAAGAGCGTAACAAGAATAATTATTGTTCAGATATTGAGGCTCACAGGGCAGAGCCAGGAAAATGCAGTGCCTGGGGGTAGAATAAAGAAAAGAGAGGAAAAGGAAACTTGCATTGTCTACTTTGAATTCTGGTCCCAATTAGGTCTGAGGTGTGGGTTCTTTCATTGACTGCCACCATTAGGCTTTATGATTTAATGCTTGTTTCATGGCCTCACATGAAAACCAGAACAATATCTCCTCCCACTAAATGCCAGGAGGATCTTTTGAATGAGATATGGGCAGTGAGGTCGGAGCTGGAGTTCAGCAATACAGATTGGGGTTGCTGGCATTATGAAGGCTAAAAACGCAGAATTGAAGACCAGATATTTCTGGGGGATGGGAATCAAAGGCAATAGCCTTACCATTGACTTCCATGACCTCTTCAGCCAGAGCATCAATGTTTCATATCAGTGGTCTAGAGACAGACATCCTGGGAACCAATGGTCCTTCTCTAATGGGCCATCAATACAAAGAAATGCCTGTCATTTTGGGTCTGCGGTGAAGGTTCACTGATAAATGCTTGTTAGTATTCTACAGGAGAGTTACAGAAATGGAAAGTACTCGTGAAAACATCTTCCTTCTCTCAAATACGGTCCCTGCCCCCAACTCATTTGTCTTAGGTACAGTAGATCATGAGCTTCCTATTCAATTAATTTAGGTAAGAGCAGAATCCATTCTTTGTAACCTTTTTTCTGCCCCCAGGGAAAAATGCTTTTGAAATTGCCATCTGCTCCCTGGCATCTCTTTGCCTTGCTTCTCTTCTGTGTGATTTCAGCCAAACCCAACAGGAGGGCAGAGGACTCAGAGGTAGGTAGGTGTCTGACAAGTGTCACAGAGTGTCACAGAACCACGACAATGAAGGTGCTCTCCAACGTTCGGAGCCAAAATGCTCCCCGGTTCATTGTGCATCATTTGTAAAGATAGCATTGGTCCCCTTTAGCTCAGGGAGTCCAAGGATGTATCTCTGAAAGATGATTTTTCTTGCCGAAAAATATAAGCATGTTCCGGATAGAAACTCTTTTTCTTCCTTTTCTCCTAAATACAACTTAATGATTGGGGTGATTTCAGAACTGCCTAGGAAAACAAATCAATTCTTTTTGGTTTTTAAAAACTAACAAGAAATGCTGAGTGAGTCAAAGGCAACGAGGCGGTGTTCAGTAAATGCACCCGCATCAGGAAGGAGGTCAAGTTAAAATTGTGTTTGACTGTTGGAGTTTACTAAAAAAATTTAAGTACCATTACTGGAGATAAAATATTGTATGTGTGCATTAGCTCTTGGCTAGATAGCCAGTACTCATGTACATGGTACAATTTTTATATATAAATGGATGCACTACAAATCAATGTTCTCTAATCTCAGCTGCACCCTCCATGCCGCTTAGAAACGCTGTTATTCATCTGATTTCTTATCACACTCCCCCTCGGGGCCAGTACAAGCCTTTTGTAACTTCAGCTGGCTCCACTCCCCAACACACTCTAGCTGATGGCTCCTTCTCCAGAGGCTCCTGAGATTTTCCTCCTCCTCCAAGCAAGACCCTTTATGTGCAGCCTAGGTTTTATCCCCTTCCATCCTTTTGGTGTTTGGGGATCTAAAATCTTGTTCAAGTCCTCCAGCACTGTTTTAGAGCTTTGCAAGGTTCTTGCTCTCTCTTGCTTCTCTTTGTAGGAATTTAGCCTAGCTAAAGCTTAGACGTCCTTGCAAGTGGGACCACTGGTTTTAATGACCCCCCCCCCCCCCATGGTAGCACCTGACCACACCTCGGGCAAGAGTATATCCTAGGTCCTTGCTTCTCTCTCATGCACCATCAGTGAATCTTATTTATGGAATTCTCCTATGACAAAAACACCTTCTCTCAAACCTGATATGCCTTCTGGCTACTGACCACCTCTCTCCTTGCACTACTAAACTTCTGACAAAGGAATTTTTATACCGATTGCTTTTGCTCTCTTCCCTCTCGCTCACATCTCAAGCCCTGACACGCTGGCAATAAAAAGAAAAAAAAAAAAAAGATCTTACTTTGGCCTTTGGGTTACTACATTTTTCTGGTTTTTCTTTCTCTATAGTGGATCCTTCTCATGGTCCTCATTTTTCTCCCATTCTCCCATTCCATGTGATTCAATGTGGAGAAAGCTTAGATGCCTAATTATTTCCATATTTTAACTAATTGCCTTATGACAGTCATCCCCGAATCTACATCCCTGCCCTTTCTCTCTCCAGAGCTCCGACTTCCTGTTCTCAACTCCATTGACAACTTCCACTCTTATGTCCATTGATACTCTTTCATTTTTTTTAACTCTGCCCAATTATCTCCTCTTCAAAAACCCCTTCTCCTCTTATCTTTCCTAATTCTGTTAATAATGTCATAACAAAAAAAAAATCACCATTGAAATCTTAGTATTATCTTCATTTTCTCCTCCTTTCTCTTGCACCTTGAATTGATCACCATGCTCTAAACAGTCTCCTTCCTGGGGCGCCTGGGTGGCTCCCTCGGTTAAGCGTCCCACTTCGGCTCATGTCATGATCTCGTGGTTTATGAGTTCGAGCCCCACGTCGGGCTCTGTGCTAACAGCTCAGAGCCTGGAGCCTGCTTTGGATTCTGTGTCTCCCCCTCTCTCTGCCCCTCCTTGGCTTATGCTCTGTCTCTGTCTCTGTCTCTCTCTCTCAAAAATAAATAAATATTAAAAAAAAAAAAAAAAAGAATCTCCTTCCCTCCTGTCTATTCCTGCTTCTCTATTTCCTATTCCTGCTGCCTTCGTCCAGACCCTACTCTTCTGTTCCTTTACCACCAGAGTTCTCCTCACTGGTTTCTCTGACTACACTCCATCCCCCAGACTGCCCTTGGAGATTGCCTTCTCAAACCCAGCTATTACCACACCAAGTCTCCATGTTTAAGAATGTTCTGCACTCTTCTGCCTGAAGAGTTGAATTCAAAACATGTTTCATGTAATTTCAAGTCTCCTACCTGGCCCCACTCTCTTTCCCCTTTACTTATCCGCCCATCTGCCTCTTTCCCCTGCCATTTCTATATGTTGACGTTGAACCCATATTTCAAGGATTAGACCAAGACTCAAAAGACCCTTGTACAGACCTTCTCCGAACACCCTATTAATAGTAGCTTATTCCTTATAACTTCTTCTGCCGAGTCTTCCGCAGCCCTTTCCTCTGCCTTGCATTGCTGGCAGGTGAAGAACTCCAGAGTCTATGTTTATCTTGACCTCTCAAAGTACCCAGCACCTGGAGGAGGCACTCACCGCTTCATGGATCAAACTGAGTTGAGGCTTGACGATGATGGAAACAAGAACCTGATGCTTATGATTTTGAAATCATTTAAAAAGGTGAACTCTCTCAAAGATTTTATTCAGCAATGTTCAAATAAGGGAACTGTTTCTTTTTCACGGTTTGTAATTTATTCTGTCAGACAGGTGTAAAATGGCTGTGGAAAGGCACAGATGCAAATTAATTATCTATTTAACCTCTGACAAAAGAAAATAATCTGACTCCTCTTTAAGAGTCTCTCCCCCCCCCCCCCATCTCAGTCAGGATAATCATGTAAAATTTTACTGGTATCTTTCAAGGACAGTGTCACGTTTATGGCCCCTTGTCACACAGTCTCCTGCAACTGAGCAGACTGTGGGTAGGTGATAAGGCTGGGTAAACAGAGCTCTTCTGAGAGGGGAGGGATACATATATGTGGTACATGGTGATCAAGGAAAAAGCTGGGTTATACCTGGTGGGACCCACACGTGCATTCACAAAAAAAGAGGAGGGCAGGGTTAATGATTATGTCTGAGGAGAATGAGTAAACACAGATTAGGATTGTATTTCTGGAAATCGCAGTATAAAATTAACCGAAGCAGCACTCTACCGTCTGATCCTGATGCCAAAGAATTTCCTTGCTGAATTACAGAAGTTGCCACTGGGGGGATTAATACACAGAGAACTTTGAAGGGTTTTCCTTCCTAGGTTCTTAGTTTCTTTGCTAAGAAGGAAAAACATTCAGCATAAGCCATTCCTTTTTAAGACTGCTTTAACAATATTTACCACAGAGCATCATCTACTCCCTATCAAGGCAACATTTCTCTGGGTATTGTTATTATTATTATTATTTTGGAGAAAGAGAAAAGGGGTTTGTATCTCAAGTGGGTTTTTGAAGCATTATAAAAACGTGGCATAGTCAACTATCTGTATGAAAATTCAATCACCTTAAAAACCGAGAGTGAGTGACTCCAAGGTCAGCATCTTGAGAAATTATTCCTTAAATGGAGTGGCTTTAAATCTAAATTAACTTTTTACAGAGTCATTTATTCAGCAGGAAAGCATTGGTGGCTTTCCTTTTCTTATTTTTATCTTTCCAAAAAAACAACCAATATGTAAGTCATCTACTTTGTATGGTACTGATTAGAGAGTTTTTTAAAAAAGTTTATTTAGGGGCGCCTGGGTGGCTCAGTCGGTTGAGTGTCCAACTTCAGCTCGGGTCATGATCTCGCAGTTTGTGGGTTTGAGCCCCGCGTCGGGCTCTATGATGACAGCTCGGAGCCTGGAGCCTGCTTCGGGTTCTGTGTCTCCCTCTCTCTCTCTGCCCCTCCCCTGCTCATGCTCTGTCTCTCTCGCTCTCAAAAATAGATAAACCATTCAAAAAAAATTTTTTTTTAAGTTTATTTATTTATTTTGAGAGAGAGAGAGAGCGCATATGAGCAGGGAAGGGGCAGAGAGAGAGGGAGAGAGAGCGCACGTGAGCAGGGAAGGGGCAGAGAGAGAGGGAGAGAGAATCCCAAGCAGGCTCTGTGCTCTCAGCACAGAGCCCAGTGAGGGGCTGGATCCCACAAACTGTGAGATCATGACCTGAGCTGAGATCAAGAGTCGGACACTTAACCGACTGAGCCATCCAGGCGCCTCTGATTAGATAGTTTTAAAAATCGAAGTCCTGCTCTATTTTTCTACTGAGCACGCACCAGCTCATGGGAAATCAGAATATCTGTAAGTGTCCTGATTTCAAACAAAATTAAAACAAACCATAAGCAAACACAGGTACAAAAGGAGAGGATGCGGGAGGTGGAAGGCTGGCTGAGGTGTGGCCCTTGTCACATTCCCATACGGCCCTGGTCTTCCCAAACAACCACCGTTACCAGCAGGGCTTTCAGAAGAAAAATGAAAATATGAGGACCCGCTGCTCTACAAGAGAAATGGTCCCGTTCCCCAGACCCACCCCAGAAAGGACTCTGGGGGAGTCCCAATGTCCGGGTGGCATCAGCCCTGGCTGCCAGGTGTGAAGCTATACCCCTCTCTCCGCAGCCTTCCGTGGTACCCTGTGAAAATGCCATTCCGTTGTTTCCTTCCACTGCTCTGTCTTGGAGGGAGTTGCCTGTACTTACTGCTTACATTTCCTCATCTCCAGCTTGAAATCTTTGACCTTCACCTGTGTACGGCGACTACATTTCAGATCTTCCCCAGCGGGCTCCGGGTCACCCATGCTCACTCTACTCTGGCTCCCTGCCGTGTTGGACAAGAGTGGATTTATAGCTATGTTTCCGTTCTGGCTTCCCCCCAGTGATGAAAAGATAGGATTGTTCATTCCACAAGCAGGCCCTCCTCTCTGTATATTTTTAAATTAAAAAAAATAAAATAAAGCTATTTTATGTATTGTAATATCATATACTATATATGAAATACATATATAGGTATACATAAATTGTATAGAGATATATGAAAATCCACACATAGATATATGAAATAACAGAAAATATAGTTATACAAAAAGTATGAAAAATAGCCCATATTTGTCCTCACCTACCACTGTTTTAAACACCTTGGTGTGTAATACCTCCTGAGTGTTCAAAATGGATGTGAATATATACGCATATAAACAACCTGTTCCGTGTTCTATAACTTTTTAAATCCTTAATATAAATGAACATCTGTCCATGATAACATGTATATACTTGCTGTGCCTGCTCTTTTCCTGTGAGCTCTCAGGTCTTTTTTCCCCTGTTCCCCAGCCATGCCTTCCTTCTTGGGACCGATCTCTCCAAACTGTACCTCAGTTTCCCCAAGAGCGTCCATTTAAGTTAAGCTAATGGGAGACTGAAGGGGGGGGGAGAATGGGACCACCTGGGTATATTATCTTAGTCTCCCTCTGCTTTGGGCAGAGTCCCTGGAGATTATGGGGCCCAGTGCAACGTGAATATCAGATCTCTTGTTCCAAAACAGATCTCTTGTTCCAAAGTTCTTAAAAATTTCAAGATGGCGGCAGAGAATCGCACCAGGTGCACCCTGGGGGCCCTCCTGAGTGCAGTGTTCTGTGTGGCTGCACAGATTTCACACTGACAAGCTGGCTCTGATCTCTGGAGGGGGCTCCGTCTCTTCTGTGACTCTGCTTCTGCGGCCTCGGGCAAACAGCTCATTGGGTAACCGTTTGGACAGCTCCTGTCCAGTGGTTTGCTAGCCCTGGGGGTGGCAGTGCTTGGAAATCTTTGGGTTGTTCCTTTTCCCCTGGTTCCTCTTGCGGCTCTTTCAATGCCTCTGTGACTAGCTCTCCCTCTTAAATTCCTTCTAGGGAACTACCTGTCTTAACCCTAATAGCTACGTTAGGAATGGTAAGAACGAGGCCATTGTACCGCCACTCTCTTTATTCTACTCTTCCTCGTCAGTCATGGGGAATAGCTTGCTTTCTTCAGGAGGAAATTCAGTCTCAGGGGGTGCCTGGGTGACTCAGTTGGTGAAGCTTCCAACTTCGGCTCAGGTCATAATCTCGCAGTTCATGAGTTGGAACCCGGTGACGAATCGTGTTCCATAGGTACTTTTGTTTACTCCTTTTATCTGCAGGATGATGTCTTTGAAGGGCAATGACTTCAACGGACAGAGGGTATGCACATTTTACATTTTGCTACATATTTCCATCTCCGAATGGTTGTATAAATATTAGAATATTTAAGTATGAAATGTCTAAATATGCAAAGACCGATCTTTTCTCCTTTCGAAGTAGTTGGGAGTCATTACGCTTACTTCAACAAATCATTTTCGTGATTCTTCTTGAAAATTGTCTCCAGATCCAATTTCAAAGGTGCTTAGAAGTCACCCCTTTGTGTTCAACTTACAACTTATTTTTAAAGAAAAGCAGTATTACTGAGCTTCACCACCTCTCAGTCTCCAGACTTCCTTCCAATGGACTTTTGATTACTTTTCAAAAATGAAAATCTATTTTCATGTGTTGAAGTTCCCTTATTTTTGAAGATAGTCAAAACGATAGACTGCTCTCCCTGAAGGCTGAAACAGAGAAGTCAGAAACTCTTTCAAGAAATTGCTGCAGCCTTATTGAAAGCTTATAGCTTCGTAAGGTAGCCCCTTTGGGAGAGGGAAGCGATATTCATTGAAATGTGTTAAGGTTGGTGTATTTGTTTTAAAACTCAGTTGCTTTATGTTGTTGAAGACCCTCATCTTCATCAGTGGCAGCTTGTCTCTACCTGTAATTCCTTTAATCAAAGCATTTTGTCAAAGGGGCTGTAAAATATTTATTTGGCTTGCTTTCATCAATAGAGCTATGGAACTATCTCATCTATAAGTACCTCATCTTTCACCTGGAATTGTCTTCTAAGTACACAGTAAATCATGCTGCTTGATTTAAAAAGATAGGCCACCCTTCAAAGAGCTTTGGGTCATTCCATTTTGCACACTCTGTCCAAGATAATTTCTAATTTGCCTTTCTCAAGGAGAGCGTGGAAAAATGCTCTCGGAAGATTTAATGTTTTCTCTTTCTTTTCTTCCCAAGAATGTCACGCAACTTTCAAATCATCACAAGGCAAACAAAAAACACCCTCCCGCCTCCCCTCTGGTTAAAATCTGTCGGTTTAAAGGCGATGTCTGGTTTCAGTAATATGAAATTCTTTGTTAGCCTTAGAAATGGGAGATCAATGACTTATTCTTGTAATCCCTTAACTCTTAAACAGTCTACCAGAAAGCTGGTTTCAAGAAATAAGGCCAGGCTTTGCATTCAGATAGAGACTCAAGTGAGTCACTGGGAATGTGTGAGTTCCTTTTGGTACTGTGTTTTCTTCCCGTCAGACCAATAAATTCCTACAGGTCTCAGCTCTGTAATTCCCTTTAGGGAGGACTGGGATAAAGAATATCAGCCCATTCTAAAAAATCCTGCTGTTTTCATGACACACAGAAATAGCTACAAGAAATACCTTCATCATTTTTATTTGCAGGGCCATGTAACATTTTTTTTCCCCCTCCAAAGTTAATGATCACTAAGGGCCCGCACACATGCACACAGAACCCTGGCCCTTGGGTCTACCTAAGTCACCTTTATGGTACAGCCCCCAAATAAAACTTTGCTTCGTTCTCTGAATTTGCGCTCCTGCTACCCACTTCAGGGTTTATAGGCTTCCATTTCATTTCCTCTGCTAGCCATGTTGCAGCTATAATATTTCAGTTCCTGAGCAAGGTACTTAGCAGGGCCAGACTAATCCAGCTTAAACTTGCACTCATGGTGTAAAATTGACTGAGGCCTGTCTCCATTCATTGGAGTCTTCTAGAGAGTTTGGACCCCTCATTCTCGCATCGGTACTTCTGTAAAGTCTTGTCCCTGGAATGATCTTCTTTTTCCAGTGCATTTAATGATACTCGTTCTTCTATCAGCCCTCAGACAAGTCTCACTTCCTCCCAGGAGGTTTCTCCAGCGTTTTAAAGGATCAGAGCTTTACAATTCTCTTTCTTCTTAGAAACCCTATAATGCAAAATATAATGTTTTCAACTTCTTATTATTGGTAATTTGGTAATTATTTTCTGAGAGGGACTACCTACCATTTCTGGGCTGAGGGCACTTGTGTCTCTCCCGGCAGCCCCCTTCTCCAACACTTCTCAACGCAGGGCAGGTGTCGAACCAGGGTCGTCACACATTCTCATTATCTTGTTCAGTGGTTCAGCCTTCATGCAGGAAAAGATGTAAAAAACACAGGGATTTTATCTGAGTTACAAACAGAGGCTTGATGACAATAACACTTTTGCACGTTTTCAGTGTTTGGATGAGTAATTATGTCAAACGTGCAATATCCTACTCGTGAATTTTATGTGCATTATATGTAACACAAGCCTACCCTTTTTCATGGTTTCTAGTTTTTAAAAATGTAAGCCAGCCACCTCTTGGGAAAATTTCCATTTCTGTTTTTCTTTTCAGTGATGTATTTTTTTCTAAGCTCTTTTCTGAGATTCCCTTTTATATTTTCCGTTTCTATCATGTTCTCAATTTGTACTCCTGCTCAGGAATCTAAAGGATTCAAAAAAGAACATGTATATTAAATATATACCTAAAATATGTATATAAAAAGAACACGTATGTGTATACTCAAAGCTTACAAAACTTGATAATATTTTCATCAGTGAGGTAAATTCAAGTAAAAGTGACATTTTTAACAATTGAAATTATTAGCTTAACTTTTCCAAGCAGTACATTTTTCTCTAAATTATTTGTAATTATCTACAAGGTTAAAAGGGAAACCTAGTATTAATAAATATCAATATTCCAAATAAAATAAAGTGAATCACAAAATTTAAAAATATTTTTCTTTGTTTTCTTGAAAACTTTTTATTATAGAGAAATGCAAACATACAAAAGTAGTTGGAATAGTATAATGAACTCCCATAGACTTATGACCTAGCTTCAAATAATTGCTCTGCTCGCGACCAATCTTAATTCATTTCACCTTCCGGTTTCACCCCTCCCCCATTACACTGAAGTAAATCCCACGTGCCATCTAATCTAATTTGTAAATATGTCAGCGGTGTTTCTAAAAGATGAGATTTTTAACACAACCCCAGTATCATTATCATGCCTTAAAGATAATAATAATTCCTTATTATCAGCAAGTGTCACATACATATTTATTGTGTAGTTGGGATCAAAATCCAAATCAAGCTCATACACTCCAATTTGTTGAGACACCCTTTTTAAAATTTATTTATTATTATTATTTTCATTTTGGAGAGAGAGAACACAAGCTGTGGAGAGGGACAGAGGAAGAGAAGAGAGAGAATCCATGCTCAGTGTGGAGCCCAATGTGGGGCTCGATCCCATGATCCTGGGATCATGACCTGAGCTGAAATCAAAAGTCAGATGCTCAACCAGCTGAACTACCCAGGTGCCCCTTGTTGAAATACCTCTTCAGTCTCTTTTAATCTTTTAATTTTCTTCTTTTTTTCTTTTTCCGTCTCTGTTTCTCTTTGTCTCTGTCTCTCTTTTTCATTTAGTTTGTTGAAAGAACTGCCTTATTTGTCCTATAGAATTTTCCGTAGTCTGAGTTCAGTTGATTGCATCTCTATTGTGTTATTTAACATTTTTTATACTAATATTAATTGCAGCATTATTTACAATAGCCAAGATTTGGAAGCAACTTAAGCGTCCATCAATAGATGAATGGATAAAGAAGATGTGGCATGCACACACACACACACACACACACACACACACACACACACTGGAATACTACTCAGCCATAAAAAAGAATGAGATCTTGCCATCAGCAACAATATGGATGGACCTAGATGGTAATATGTGAAATAAATCAGACAGAGAAAACAAATACTATATGATTTTACTAATATGTGGAATCTGAAAAAACAAAACAAATGAACAAACGAGACAAAACAAAATAGAAACAGACTCATAGATACAGAGAACAAACTGGCGGTTACCAGAACGCAGTGGGGTTGAAGGAACCAACAAAATAGGTGAAGGCTATTAAGAGGGACAGACTTGTCGGGTGCCTGGGCGGCTCAGTCGGTTAAGCCTCCAACTTCGGCTCAGGTCATGATCTCACAGTCTGTGGGTTTGAGCCTCGCACCGGGCTCTGTGCTGACAGCTTACAGCCTGGAGCCTGCTTCGAATTCTGTGTCTCCCGCTCTCTCTGCCCCTCCCCCGCTCACGCTCTGTCTCCAAAAAATAAATAAATGTTAAAAAAATTTTTTTAAAAGGGGGGAAAACTTTCAGTTGTAAAATAAACAAGTCACAGAGAAACAAAGTATGATGTAAAGAATATAGTCAATAAATATTGTAATAACTTTGTATAGTGACAGCAGATAATTGGACCTATTGAGATGATCATTTCACAATGTATAAAAATGTCGACTCACTGTGTGGTATACCTGAAACTAACATCATACTGTATGTCAACCATAATTTAATAAAAATATTTAAGTAAACTTTATGCAACACTTTGTAAAATTACAGGTGTTGCAGTGTTAGCATCCAACACCCAATTAGTTGCCAACGCAAAAAATTTGTGTGTGTGTACTTTTCACTTAACACTACAAGTTCACTTTGTACTCCCCCGGATCACAAATTGGAATCTGACATAACTACAAAACCATGCTTCGTTATGTAGGAAGCTATTATATTTATGTTGAGAGGAAGATCTCACAAACTATTTGATTTGTCTCTTACCTGAGTGGCCCCATCCCATTCTATTCCCATCATCCTTCTCTGCTGTCAGGACCAGCACAACACATCTAGCCCCACCACCATCAGGTTTGGTTTCACAGGCCATCGGGGGAGAAATAGGTGAAAACATTTCCCTGGAGCCTGACTGGTGTTAGCCACGAGAGAGCAGATGTTTAGATTTAGCAGATTAGACTGGGCTGGCATTGAGTGAGGAGCTTGGCAAACATTTAAAAATAAGACTAAGTGGGTCTCCCATCAACGATCAGATAAGTGAGCTACAGGACTGCAAGAAATCTAACAGAGCCGTCCCAACAGAGAGGCGTGGCTTCTGTCCAACATGTTTCTGTGCTGATTTTATGGGAAGCCGAAGGCTTTTGGACAGTGACTAAAGGCTGGGTTAGGAAAACGATCCAATCCATAGATTGTTCTGTGTGATGGGAAGTGTTTCAGTGCCACAAAGATTATCCAGGAGACTAGTCAAGTCCTCAGAGATATGCCTATCGTCACTCATTTTACCATCTCTTCAGGAGAAACACACAGACGTCTGGTACTAATTAGATCTCCATGATACCAAGCAAGTGATTAAACGTTTTGGCCTGCAGGTTCCTGGGTTGTAAACTGAGGACGCCAAACTACATGATCTGGAGGATACATTTCTAGCAGTTTTGCATCCTGAACTAGTCCCAGAGGTGTGAAGAAAACTCAGTTCGGCTGTGACCCAGTCTTGCACGTGGTTCCACTCGTGCTAATTCATAGCCAGCCTATGGAAAGATGTAGGAATGAGAAGTCCCTACAACAGTGCCTAGCACATTGCCGTTTCTAATACTTATTTACGGATCGAATAAATGTTTCCTAGGTTCCATTAATCAAGGTCACGCCTGTGAGTTCTAAAACACATCCCGTACCTGCAGTCCTGTGGTCTTTATATTTTTCCAATTCTCTCTCCGTTCTGTTGCCATTTTGAGGCAACATTTTGAGGTACATACTGGCTTAGCCAAGGGAAAAAGGAAGGGGCACGTCTTGTGTGGGGACGCACTTTATAAAGATATTAAAGTAACAGAGGCATCAATTATTATGCAAAGCAGTATGCAAATTCAGTAAAAGGGAGCATCATAATGGAAGTTTTCTAAGCTTTGACTTGTGTCAGCCTGGAAGAAGTTGAGAAGTGCTGTGTTAAGCTAATACCGGTCTGCGCAAGCTTTTTCAGAATAAAAATACACCGCTATTAACCCATCAAAGCATCGTTTATGAAAATAAATAAAGCAGCAGCATCACCTGCTTCTCATTAATAATAGAGGTTTAATAATTATAGAAATATCTTGGTAAAATTATTTGAGTCTTTATGTCAAAATAAGTATATTTTATCCTCTTTATATTTCACTACATTCCACAAAGCCATTATTCTCTTGGGCTTTTGTTCTCTGGATTTATATGGTATCTATGCCTGGGAATACCATTGTCAGGCTATAGCAGTGTTTTGGTTTTTTTAAAATAACTTGTTTTTTATGAAGTGCTGCATACATACATACACTCAGGGTACAAATCATGGTGCACAGCTCAGTGAATTTTTACAAAGTGAACACGCATGTAGCCACCACTCAGATCGTTATGTGTAAGTCACAAGAGTCTACCAAGCTCCCCTTCCTAGTCATTTGGCCCTGCTCAAAGGTAATCATTATTCTGACATCTGCTGTCGTGACTGATTTTTGACTGTTTTTGAGCTTTTTATACATAGAATTGTTCAGTAAGCGCTTTTCTGTTTTGTCTAGGTTTCTTGCCTAATGTTATATTTGTAAGATCTTTCATGTTGTATTTTGTGATAGGTCGTCTATCGGTAATGGCTTACAGTGTTCCATTGTATGGCAGCCATGGGGGTGTGATGTCGGCCTGAGGAACACAGGTAGCCAACGTCCTCCAGCTATGGTGCTTCGGCCCCACTGCTGCATGCAAACCTCTAGGACATGCTCTCTGGGAGCAGTATCCAGCCAGTGACTGAGAATGGCCTCAGGGTGCTGGTCTTGACTCCTCCGTGGGCAGTATTTGCACAGGGATGCCCCACTGGACTGGCTAGACCTTCTCAGGGCCACCCTGTGTCTAAGCTCCTCCCCTAATCTTCCTTCCTCCCCTCTTTCTTTTCCAGGTGTCAGGTCTTCACTGCCTTCTGAAGAGTTACTCTGCTTACTTCTGCTTCATCCATCAATAAATGTCTTGCACTCCTAACCGTATCTGATTGTGTGCTTCCCAGAGGATGCGAAGTGACACACATTATACAACTATAGCACAATGTATTTATCCATTCTACTGCAGATAAACACTTTCTTTATTTCTACTCTTGAAGAGCTGTGAGCAGTGATGCTCTAAACATTCCCATATGCGTGCTTTGGCGCACTTTTGTATGCAAAGCAGTTGAATCACCTTGGCACTGCGGGTCATAGGTTACGTGTAGATTTAGCTTTAGTAGATCCTGTCAAGAGCTTAACCAAAGGATTGTGTCAGTCTACATTGCCACCAATAGGATATGAAAGTTCTAGTTGCTTCACATACTTACCCCACACTCAGGATTGTCAGTGTTAACACTTTTCAATACTTTGATTCTCTCATGTCTAATGGTGTTGAGCACATTTTTGATACATTTTTAAATGTTTACTTATTTATTTTGAGACAGAGAGAGAGAGAGCGAGCAGGGGAGGGACAGAGAGAGAGGAGAAAGAGGATCCCGAGCAGGCTTCGCACTATCAGTGTAGAGCCTGACACGGGCCTGGATCCCACGAACCATGAGATCATGACCTGAGCTGAAACCAAGAGTTGGATGCTTAACCGGTGGGGCCACCCAGGTGCCCTGAGCACGTTTTAATATATTTTTATTGGTCATTTATTCTTTTATGTACATGTGACTATTTTTGTATTACTTATCCATGTTTTTCGTATTGACTTATAAGAGTTCTTTATATATTCTGGGTATTACTCCTGAATACCTTTCCCCACTTTGCGCCATGCTTTCTTTCTTTTTTTTTTTAAATGTTCATTTATTTATTTTGAGAGAGAGAGACAGAGACAGAGACAGAGAGAAAGAGAATGAGTGGGGGAGAGGCAGAGAAAGAGGGAGAGAGAGAATCCCAAGAAGGCTTCCAGCTGTCAGTGCAGAGCCCAACTCAGGGCTCGAACCCATGAGTCGTGAGATCATGACCTGAGCTGAATCAAGAGTCAGATGTTTAACTGACTGAGCTACCCAGGTACCCTATAGGCCATGCTTTCTTAATGATGATTTTCTTATCTTTTCTTAATGATAATTTTGATGCATTGAACTTCTTAATCTTAATATAGCATAATTTATCAATCTTTGCTCCTTTTTAAAACCTTTTCTCACTGACTACGTCAAATTTATTTTTTAAAAGTCATGAAGATAGTTGCCAGTATTTTCTTCTTCATTTATTTCTATTTTATTCATTTTAGGTCTAAAATGGAGTTAATTTTTGTGTATGACATGTAGTAGGGATCATTATTCATTTTAGGTCTAAAATCTACCTGGAGTCAATTTTTGGGTATAACGTGTAGTAGGGATCATGATTAATTTTTTTTAATATATGGATAACCATTTGACTCAGCATTATGTATTAAAAAAAAGTCCTCTCTTCACTGCATAGTGCTGTCATTTTTGCCATAAATCATGTCATCTATTCCTTTACTTTCTCTTTTGTTCCATTGATCTATTTGTATATCTTTGAAGTAATGCTATATTCCCGTAATAACTTAACTTTGTTAATTCTGACTATCTAGTGATTAATTATTTCAGTTTTCTCCTTTATCTTAAGATTGTCTTGGCTATTCTGGCATTTTCATATGAAGTTTATAATCAGATTTTCAGGTCATGCAGATATGCTGTTGGAATTAGAAAAATTTTTTTAATATTTATTTATTTTGGGGAGACAGAGAGACAGAGTGCAAGCAGGGGAGGGGCAGTGAGAGAGAGAGAGAGAGATACAGAATCTGAAGCAGGCTCCAGGCTCTGAGCTGTCAGCACAGAGCCCAATATGGGGCTTGAACCCATGAAGTGGGGGATCATGACCTGGGCCGAAGTCAGGCGCTTGACCAACTGAGCCACCCTGGTGCCCGGTTGTTGGGATTTTGATTGAGGTTTATTCACCCATAGATTAATGTGAAGAAGCTGACCACATTGAATCATCCAATGCAAGAACATGGTATATCCCTCCATTAGCTCAGCTCCTCTTTAATTAGTCTCAGTAATATTTTCTGATTTATAGGTAGACAAGTTTCACAGGGTTCATTTGATTTATTCCTAAACAGAGGATTATTTTTAGTAGTATTATGAAGTTTTATTTTCAAATTTTATATCCTAATTATTTGTTTCCAGTGTACAGAGATGAACTTGACCTGCTAGGTAACAACTTTCACTTATTGTTTATTGGTTCTTTATCATTTTCTATGCACACATTTATATTTTCTACAAATAATGAGTTTTATTGTTTTCTTTAAAGTCTTTACACTTTTTTTCTTGTTATATTGCATTGGCTACAACAGTGTTGTATAAAATTGTGATGTCAGATATGTTTGTTTCATTCTTGATCTTGCAAATGGCAAGGGATATGCGTTTAATGTTTCACCATTAGCTCTTGTTTTGGGAAAAGATGTTCTTTGTTAGATTGAAAACAATTTCTTATTCCTGGTTTACCAAAAGTTTTGTTTTTATCATAAATGCATATTGAATTTTATCAAATGCTTCTCTGCATCTATTGAGGAGTGCTTCCCTTTTACTTTGTTAATTGGTGAATTACGTTGATTTATTTTAAAATATTAACTCATCTTTAAAGAAAATTTTTTTTAACGTTTATTTATTATTGAGAGACAGAGAGACACAGAGCATGAGCAGGGGAGGGGTAGAGAGATGGGGAAACACAGGATCTGAAGCAGGCTCCAGGCTCTGAGCTGTCAGGACAGAGCCTGATGCAGGGCTCGAACTCATGAACTGTGAGATCATGACCTGAGCCGAAGTCAGTTGCCTAACTAACTGAGCCACCCAGGTGCCCCTTAACTCATCTTTAAAAAAAAAAAAAAATCTGGAATAAATCCTGCTTAGCAATGATGTATTATCCTAATTATATTTTTACTGAGTACGTTAGCTAAAATTTGTTGAAAACTGCATCATTTCCTCTTTAGATACTTGGGATATTTCACCAGTGAAACCACCTAGGCCTGTATTTTTCTTTATTGGATGAGTTTTGAAATTCCCAAATAAATTTCTTTAGGATAGCCTATTCATATTTTTGATTTTTGTGTTAATTTTGTTAATAAATTTTAATTTGTGTTAACTTTTGTTAAATAAAACTTTTCAAGGATGCTTACATTTTATTTAAGACTTCAAATTTACTGGCATAAAGTTGTGCATAATACCCTTTTACTGTTGTTTAAATTTCTGTAGGATCTGTAATGCTGTTTCCTTTTACTGTCCTCATCTTTTGTTTTCTTGTTCTGTATAGCTAATGATTTATCACTTTTATTAACATTTTTGAAAAATCTCTTCTTTTTTTTCCTATTATATGTTTACCTTCTATTTAACTAATTGCTGCCCTTGTCCTCCTGTCTTTTTTGAGATTAATTATACCCCTTTCCTTGAGAGGGAGACTTGGATAACTGTTTTTCAAATTTACATATATATATATATATATATATATATATATATATGTATATATGTATATATTGAGATACTTTGAGACTGAAATGTGTACACACACACACACACACACACACACACACACAAAGAGAGAAAGAGAGAGGGACTTTGAGACTGAAATTCAAGTTTCGCAAAGGGTTGTCTATATTCAATTTTCTCTAATTCCTAGGATGTTACTATTCAGGAATCTTAACTAAAAACCTGGAATGTTCATCAGAGCTCCTTCTGCTTGGTAGGTCCTGAATGCCAATTTTTTTTTTTTTCTCCCTAGCTCAGTGGTACAGTTAAAAGCTCTTCTGTGGCTTTTTTTTTTTTTTCTTCAGTAAATAACTTTTTACAGAAGTTTTAAGTTCATAGCAAAGTAGAGTGGAAACACAGAGCATTCTCACATACTCCATGCCCCCCACCACCACACTGACCTTCCCTACCATCAACATGCTGTGCCATGGGGCACATTGGTTATAACTGACACATCAGTGTCACTGACACATCATTATCACCCCATAGTCAGTGCATAGTTTACCTTGGGGCTCACTCTTGGCCTTGGGTAGTCTGTAGGTTTTAAAAATCTATAAGAACACGTATCCACCATTGCAGTAACGTACAGAATACTTTCACTGACCTTAAAGTCCTCTGTGCCTTACCTATTCTTTGTAGCCACTTTGAAGTTGAACATTCTTCTTAATTTATTGGCCCCTTTCTTCTAACATATTAGGATTTATCAAATGCAGAACAGTTAGAAGCTCAATAAGCTCCATTTTATGTTAGGCTCCCTCCCTTCTCTGAGCGTCTCTTTTTCTTTGATACTCCTGCTCTTAAGTCTTAGAAATTTTGGTTGTTTTGCAAAGCCTTAAGTAGCTGCTGTTTTGTTTGGTTTAGTTACGTTGTATATTGTATGCAGCGTTTGTTTGTTTGTTTGTTTGTTTGTTTGTTTGTTTGTTTAGGGACAGGTTTTATCTAACAGAAGCTAGTCCTTCCACCATGTCAACTTTGTAGAACTACTAATATAATTGTTTTCATCTGAGCTAATTATTTTCTTGACGTATAAAGACTACAAAGGTGTCAGAATAGAGGAAAAATTATTCTTGGTGAATGCCTATTTTTCCCCCAGTAGAACCCACCTACTCATTAATTCCACTTATTTATTCATTCCTCAGCAAATAAATATTTACCGAGCATACCTGATGTGCTTCTAGCAAATGTGAAATATGTGAGTCTCTGGAGAATAGGGAAGTAAATTTATCAATGGTTACTGGATTTGAGGGGCTTTCTGCCTAGTAGATTACATGAGTGGAAAGATTAGGGGGAGGAAGATATTGAATTTTGGACTCAGATGGACTAAGATTATTTATTAGTTGTGACCTTGAGCAAGTTTGTCAGCTATTTCCCAGCTTCAGCTGGGCAAAATATTGAGTGTTATAAGATTAGACAAAAAGTATGTGATATGCCTATCACTATGCCTGCAACATAGTAAGATATAAATAATTTGTATTTCTTATTATTATTCCAGTTGGAGAGACACATAAAGTGTAAAGTCCCTGGGAGTGTTTGTGGAAGACAAGGGAAGATTTCATAGAGGTTAAAATATAAAAGAAATATAGGAGATCACCATCCAAAGTTGGTGGTGATGGTAGGCCTAGTGTGTGTGTGTGTGTGTGTGTGTGTGTGTGTGTGTGAGAGAGAGAGAGAGAGAGAGAGAGTGGGGGAAACAAAATAGGTTTGAAAGTTGGGAAGAAGGAAGTCCTTGATACAGAGGGAATTAGACAGGCCTCTATTTTTTTTTTTACATACCAAAATGGGCATTTGTAATGTGTTTGGCATAGAGTTCTATGAGGATATAATTGTGAATAAGATAAACATGGAGATTGACCTATTTTACAAAGTTTACTGATAATCAAGGATATAGACATACAAGTAAGTAGGCTAGTTACAAATAGTATGGTACTTTGCATCTTTTGGGATGATAGCTCATCACATAGCCATTGCTCTCTTCTCTACAATGGGCCCTCAGTTAGATGCTTAACTTAAATAGGGCCAGTAAAATTATGGCAGAGGGATGCCCGCATGGCTCAGTTGATTAAGCATCAGACTCCTGACTTCGGCTCAGGTTGTGATCTCACGGTTCGTGGGTTTAAGTCCCTCGTTGGACTCTGCACTGAGAGCAGAGCCTGCTTGAGGTCCTCCCTCTCTCTCTGCCCCTCCTCTGCTCTCATTCTCTCTGCCCCTCTCAAAAGAAAAAAGAAAAAGAAAAAAAAAACAAAGGAAAACAACAAAAAACCCCTAAGAATATGACAGAAATTTGAGGTTGTCATTCAGAGACATTTAGTTTTCTGCATGTGACTACAGCCATGCCTGCCGTAGTCTCCCATATGGCTAGAGAGAAAGCTGGTTTACAAAAACCAATAGAAAGGAAATAGATATTCAGAAATTAGCAAAAACATGAGGGAGAAAGAGTCCTATCACCTTTTAATTTATGGTGCTAATCCTTCCTTAAGACCCGGATGGTGAAAGATAACACCACATCTGTATATTGCTGATAGTCCCTCAAAGACTCATTTCCACACCGTGCAACCCAAAGTCTTAACAAATAAATTTATGATAAATGTTAAGACAGAAGACCTGTACTTTGCCAGAAAATTAGATATGAAGGGCACATAATGCTACTGAGTTGGTAGGTCAGGGAAGGACCTGGTTGGAGGAGATGGCTAAACTGAGATTAAAAGGATAAGCAGATGTTACAAGGAAAGGGACAAGATTGCTCCGAGGAGAGGGAAAGAAATGTGTGAACTGGAGGGGTAACTACAGAGGGTGGGTCTGTCGCGGCACCGTGTTGGGAGGCTGGGAAGGAGAGAGCAGGAAGGCATTAGGTTGGAGAGGTGACCAGCTTCAAGTCATACAGCCTCCTTGCTAGGACGTGGATCCCCATCCTCCCAAGCCCATGTGGAGACATCTCCCTACACTCACAGTCCCCATCCATTACTGACTTCTCTGCCGAGGAAAACAAAGGTATCTGGAGGGCGAGTAATGGCCGTTACTCCACGTATCTTGATAGAGTGAGTTCTAGAGTAAGAGCTGGGTGTTCGGTCTCGTTCCGTCCCTCTCTGCCTTCCTTTCTCACTTACTCTTCAGGAAATACAATTTGTGCCAGTATGACGGTGGGTGACGCTTCCCCTGATGGCTGATGAAGGGAGAGTTAGAGACTCCGTTCATGACATGGGCAACCTAAACATAGCACCTTGGTTAGGACTTCGGTAAAAGATTCTGTGGGTCCTCGGAGGACACCTAGCATTGATTTATTCGAGAGACTGCTAGGCCAAATCAGATAAGTGAGTGAAAAGTTAGCAGGAAAACACTTGGGTTTTATTAAAGTGTTCTCTTTGGGGTTTTTTAGCCTGTTTATGAACAACTTGAGTTATTTGGAGAAACATGTTAAATGAATATGCAGTTACTAACTACTTCAGTTCTGCAGTTGACGCTTCTCTTAGGTTGCTGTTAAAGAGTGTGACTGTTATTTTTGTAATTTTGGATGTGGGAGAAAGCAGAATTGCACCGTACATTGCTGTTTCCCCCAGGCTCCACAGCAAGTCTTTCTGGAACAGGACTGCAATGCCAATGAGTGGTAGAGACCATGTCCGCATTCCTTCCTCCTGACAGGAGGCACCATATTTCTCCACCAGTTAGAGACCTTCCCCTTCGGCTGCTTAATCAGAGACAGGAAAAGCTTGGATCTGGTGTGTTTCCACTTTATCTTGGAACTCTGTGTGACCGACCGGACTCAAACCCAGACGACTCATCAGTCATTACAGATGGCCTTGATTGTGAATCCCAGGCTAATACTAGTTTATCAGGGGCGGCTACTTTCTCTCCAATCAACATTTAATATCAAATGACAGCTAGCTTGAGAAGGATTTGGAGGATGATGAATTAAATGGAAAAATCAAGGAAGACAGGGAGTAAGGAATCTCTGTAATCGATGCAGGTGCATGGCAATGCTGAGAGGTATATCCAGTACATTCCAAACATGTGAAAGCAGGAGCTAAATGGAAACCTATGCATTTAGGGGTGGTGGTGGTGGTCATGCCTGGCTGCCTTTAACACACAAAATAATGACAGATGCCATTTTTTAAGTGCTTACAATTTGGTAAGCGTTGGGCTAAGCACGTCGCGTGGATCGTCTTAATACAGGCAACTTTATAAGCTGGATGCTACCCCTTGCTCCGTGTAATAGAGAAGTAACTCAGGTGCCTGGGTGGCTCAGTCAGTTAAGCGTCCAACTCTTGATCTCAGCTCAGGCCTTGATCTCAGGGTTGTGAGTTCGAGCCCCCGCATTGGGCTCCACGTGACAGCACTCCCAGGCTGTCCCCAAGGTCAGCTCTCTCTCCCTGCCCGCTTGTGACTTCTTCTCACCCCTCAGTGGAGCCTTAGCAATGCCACCCTGTCCCTCCCAGGGGCCCTGCCGTGGGCGGGAGCGAGGAGGGGCTGTGACCAGTGGGCTAGCTGTCGGTCCTTTGTCCGTGTCTCTGCTCACCATTTCAACACACTTGCTGAAATGGAATTGGAATGCTCAAAAGGTTTAAAGAACATTTCTCGAACCCACAACTTCCCAGCAGCTTGAAAGCCTCTTAAAACATTACCTTCAACCTGCGGCTCGTGATGAGTGGATGTCGAGGGCTCAGGAGCCCGGTGTCCTGATGGTCTGCCGTGAGCTGCCCTCCGTGGCTCCCTCGGCTCAGCCACAAGCCAGCACGCACACCAACCAGGCTCCCTTTGGTTTCTTGGAAGAACAAACCACTTCTCAGAAAGCTGATAGCCATGGAGTCTCAGCAGAGAAATCGTTCCCTCCAAGTATAAGGGAGCCTCCTCTAAATAAGGAAATGGAAAGCTGGATGGGAGGGTGCAAGGTCACAGGCAGGAATTGCAGCCACCGCAGAGAGAGGGCATTTCTCTTGCCCCGCTGCCTCCCCTGGGCTACCCCCGGGGTTGATACCTTGTTAGGACCTATCTCTGGCAACAAGGTCATTTTTATTTAGGGCGAATGAGGCCTAAGAGGGACGACCATGGTCAATTTCTGCATTAAAGGACCATTAAAATAAAGTGTTACTGTAAGAAGCTGTCTCTGCTAGACATTTCTCAGAAGAGCTTTGTGCCTTCTCCGAGGGCTGTTTGCTGCTTCTTTCCATTTTCGGGAGGGGGCAAAAATGCCCCTAACGAAACGGAGCCTTTTTAATTGATGATAAAAACAGAAGAGAACACAGCAGCGGGAATTGTTGGCGATGCGTTTACAGCAAGTGGCGAATCACTGCATATTCATTTGTTTCTCATCGGCCAAGATGAATCCTCTTTTGGTATCAAAGCAAATGTGCTGTGAAGGTGCAGAGGACAGGGTTTAACAACTTTTCCTGGCTGGAGGCCTGGGTGGTTTTTTTTGGGGGGGGGGGTGGTGGGAGGGCCAGGAAGTGGGGGGGGGGGAAGCTGAGCCGGGGTGGGGGGTGGGGGGAGTGGCGTGGAGGAGTGTTTTAGGGAAGGCAGGAGCTGTGGAGTGCTGAGGGAGTCTCTGAAAGAATGGTTTTATCTGTGTGGGTGTAAGTGGGGAGAGAGGGCGGCCACGCTCGGCATATAACATGATTATTTCGGTAGTCCAGAAAATAAGAGTGAGTTGGAGTCTGTTATGGCAGAAGAGAGGAAGTAGTTCACCCAGCCTCTGTTCCTTTTCACTGTGGACTCTCTGGTTCTCAGGCACTTGGAAGGGAACCTGACTACGTCTTGTATGAACTGAGATGCAGATTCTGTTTCCTCCCCCTGTCTTCCCGCCCTCGGTACCCGTCTGTGATCGCCTTTCTGTTCCATCTCACGGTCTTCACCTCTCAGTGTTCGCTTTCTGCTCCAGCCAATCTGGACTCGCACAGACAATTCAGTTTCTTAAAAGGGTCAGTTTCAGGGGCGCCTGGGTGGCCCAGTCGGTTAAGCGTCCGACTTCAGCCAGGTCACGATCTCGTGGTCCGTGAGTTCGATCCCCGCGTCGGGCTCTGGGCTGATGGCTCGGAGCCTGGAGCCTGTTTCCGATTCTGTGTCTCTCTCTGTCCCAAAAATAAATAAACGTTGAAAAAAAAAAGGGTCAGTTTCTTCCTGTCTCAGGACCTTTGCACATGCTATTTCTTCTACCTGAACTGTTCTTTTCCAATACCCTGCTCCTTCCCGTATGGCCAGCCTGGCTCCTAGTTATCCTTTCAGCCATAACTTGACACTTCCTCCTCAAGGAAGCCTTCCATGGACACTGTGACCAGAATGAGTCCCCTTGCGAGGGTGCCTTTCACACTATGCTTTCTCTTTAGAGCAAGAGCTATAACTTTAATTGAATGATAACTTGCCGACCTAGCATAATGTGTGTATTTCTGGCAGATTTAATACTTATCAATAAAAAATTCACACGCTGTTTGCCTTCATTTATACATTTCATCATGAAAAGTGATCGACACTTTGGGTCTCAGGTGATCAACACTTAGTGATCTCAGGAAGCAATCCTTGAGACAATGGCATGGAATTATCCCTGCCTGATTCTGGGAAGAATTAGAAAATTTGGTTAGTCGTCTGTTTTTGTAACCAATCCAGGGGCCAATAACTTTCCTTCCTGAGTTACATGAAGTTCCAAATAGGTGATGCGTGTTGAATGGCACCTATGGTAAATATTTTAAGAAAACTTTCTAAAGGTTTAAATGAGTGTGGACTTAAAACATTAGGCAATTTTTAGGGGCGCCTGGGTGGCTCAGTTGGCTAAGCGTCCGACTTCGGCTCAGGTCACGATCTCACAGCCCGTGAGTTCGAGCCCCGCGTCAGGCTCTGGGCTGATGGCTCAGAGCCTGGAGCCTGCTTCCGATTCTGTGTCTCCCTCTCTCTCTGCCCCTCCCCCGTTCATGCTCTGTCTCTCTGTGTCTCAAAAATAAATAAACATTAAAAAAAAAATTAAAACAAAAAAAAACATTAGGCAATTTTTGTAATTAGTTTGTCACTTGTTACTTATAAACCTGCAAGCACACTTCCCCCCAATTACTGAATGCCTCATTCTTTGGATGGGGTGGCTGGAGAAAAACCATATGCAGTTGAACCTCAGAATTTTGTACAATAAACTCTTCACACTCAGAAAAAGCACTTTCCTCTGAATCATCTAGGATTAGTAGTTGGTTAAAGCAGTGAACGGTGGTAGGGGTGGGGATGAAACATGTATTTAAATATTCCATTTTAAGTTAAAACAGAAATATGCATCCATTTTCCAATCTTATGATGTAGAACCAGGACTTTTGCTTCAGTTTGGGTCTATTGACTAAAGTTTTCCATCACCTTTCTTGTATCAATCACACACAAAATGCAATATCTACATTTTCTAGTTTTTTTTTTTTTTAAGAGAACTAAAAGACGTTTTAGAGGCCATATGAGACCAGAATCCCTTGTATTTTGTATTTTTCTCCCCAGTCTTTTACAGTTGCCTCACCCACGCTTCACTTAATAAACTCTTTTAGTAGCATGTCTTGATTGGAGCTTTCTATAGCTTTCACGTAGTTTTCATAGAAACAACTCTTTTCACACTCTTGTTTCATAGATTTGTATAATATGTATCTAAGTTATTTAATGACAATAAATTATACAAGTGGCATCAATGGTTTGGGAACCAACACAGCTGAGTCTTGGAAAGCATAGACCCTAATCAGTGGGATCAGGGGAGCTGAGCATGCTGGCAAAGAGTGGTCCACAGGCTGAGAGCATCACCCGGAAGTTTCATAGAGTGAGCGGACAGTGTGGGTTAATCCCTCAAACTGTTAGGTAGTTAAAAGAATTTCTTCGATGTCTAAATGGTTTACTATTTATTATGGTCAGTCTCCCATAAAGGCAAGAGCAGTTCCTGCATATAGTGGGTACTCAGTCAGAACTCACTGAATGAATGAATGGAAAAAGTCACTCTCCAGTCCATGCTTTGGCTGACGGTTTCCTTCAGGGCACTTCCTATCCCTAACACGTTTTGTGAAATCAACTTTATGGTTTAATTGATTGATTGCTACACTGATAAGACTGAGAGCCACAGGAGCAACTATAGTAGCCTTAAGTTAAGGCAAGACATTTTAATTTTCTTTTTTCAACCGAAGAATAGCAGAGAAAGGATTGCTTGCCAACTCAGAGGTTTTCATTTTTTAAAAAGTTTCCAAATATGCCTCGTACTCACAACTATATCATAAATAAATTGGGACAAATAAAAAAAAAATGTCATCACAATTGAAACCACAAAATTACTGGCCCAAGAGGCAGATATTGACAACATGCGTAGAAATACCTGAATCAAAACCAAAGAAAGTTTGTAAGGTTGGATATCTCTAAGTTCTTTTGCAGCTCTAAATACTGATATCAGAGAAGTGACTCGTGCTGCGTATCTCTGAAAGTAGGAGCAGACATTTCATGAGAACCTGCAGCTTGCCAAATGCCTTGACTGTGTCGGGAGCCCTGATGGCTACAAGTGACTAAGGTATGGCCTCTGTTCCTGTGAAAACTACCAGCCAGTGGACCAGACTGGTTGGAAGATAATCATTGTACAAGGCAGCGTGAAAAACTGCTGTGATGAAGAAGCATGGAGGAATGAGAGACCGTATCCAACTGAAAGACTGAAAAAGAGATATCTGAAGCTACCCAATGATTGGCAACAGAAAAAAAAAAAAATCAACATTTGACCTGCTTGGGAATATTACCAAAAGATGTGGGTTTCTGGGAAAGAGAGAACAGAGAAACTGATCACCTGGAGACCTGGGTCCAGCTGTCATCCCTACTCTTTGTCAGGACCCGAATCGAATTTCTCTTAGTAAATAATAACAATAACGTCAAGACAGTCACTCTCCACGCACAAGGTCAAGAGTTTCTCCTGACTAGTAGTAGAGGCTGAAATGTGGACAGATGGGTGGTGGGAGACTTCCATGCAGAAACAGCAAATGAAAAACCAGAGGCTTCCAAATCTGCCACAACTTCAAGTGTACAATCGCTAGTCGAGGCTTTTCCAGGCCATCTGTGGGAGTGATGCTCACTGTGTCTCCTTCCCTATGGTCTGAGGTCATGCGCTGAAGACAGATAGTACCAGGTTCCCCCCTTGGGTGAGGCGACAAGCATATTCATGAGAAATGTCAAAGATGTATGTGATAGAATTAAACGAATATAACAAGAGGTTTTATTGACAAGAAAAAAAGAATTTATGCGAGCAGACAAATAATAAAAGAAAGAATCTTAACTCCAGAAATGAACACTGGTGGTGATAGAAATTTGGCTTGTGTAATTACCACCGGCAGCCTGGTGTCCTATGATGTTGATTTTGATCTATGATTATCACCAAGTGTCTTCCAGATTGCTCTCCAAAGATTTCCTGAGTATAGTACGGAGACAGATTAAGAGACACTCCATTAACTGTTTGCACTCTCTTTTTGGTTATATGCTACTTTGTTTCCTACAAAGTTTTGTTGGTGCACAGAAGGAACAACTTCACTTTTAGGGAGAATAAGCTTAAAAAACATTTTTTTATTTTTTACAAGTTGCTGACAGCCTATCTTTGGTTATAAGAATTTCTTCCTTTTTAAGAGAATCTTCTAGGATCATGGAGGAATCTTCAAGAAGGTAAGGGATGTAGGACACGAAGTGAGAAGGAGTCTATTACGCTGATAGGTCTCCTAGGATTGTGCTGCTTGGGTAGCAGTAGTTAACTTTCTTGGGTCCCCAGATACTGGCCAAACACCAACCTTGGAATAGATAAATCTATCAATATTCTTCAAATGAAGGTTTCATAGGTTGGTAAGTTGCCAGAGTCCAGACACGTTTACCTTCAGTTTTAAGGGAGATCCAATTTTTATGAAACACCAAGGGGAAAATTTCAAGGAACCACAAACCTCAAGTTTATTAATATTTCAGTTCTAGAAAACTCTGCCTCTACTTCTGATTAACTAATGGCCATGTCATGGTCAGTGAAAAAAACCCTAAAGAAATAGCATCTTTCTGATGAATAGCCCAACAAATTATCCATGTATTTTAAATATGCTGCAATATTATGAAGTAGCTAAGAATGCTCTTACGTGCTCCATTTCCCCCCTACATTTTCTTTCTTTCTAGTTATGACACCCCCTTTATCTTCTTCAGGCATTCAGAATTCTCAAGACAAGTAATCTCTGTTCCCTTTACCTTTACTTCTTCCTCTCACAGACTGTTCTTATGAAAGGGTCTAATCTTCTGCGCATCCTGATGCAAATTTAACTCGGTCTGTTACCAGGCACTCAGGGAAAAGGAAATAAGGAAGGGGGTGGGGGAGTGTTTCACATTTTAAACAATTGCAGAATGAGGTTGTATTTTTAGTTTAAATTTTGAATAGGTAACACATTCATATAATTTACAGACCTTATTTCTTTGGTATGGTTCCAGAATTTGTATGCATGAGAGAGGAAAAAAAAATATAAATATAATAATTTCTGATCTCTTTTTCCTTAAAAGGTCCTGTATTATTTACACTGTTCACATTTTACCTTCTTCGCTTCATCCATCTTGAAGGTCTTTATCACTACACGGAAAGCATGCTTATTCTTTGTTTTATTTTTACACTCGCACAGAATTCTGTTTTACGATATGCCATGAACTATTTAATCAGTTTGCTTTTTAGGAACACTTGAGTTGTTTCAATCTTTTGCTGTTAAAAACAAGGCTGCAGTAAGGAGCTCCTTCATAAGCCATTTTGAAACACGTACAAATATGTCTGTAGGAAAACTTCCCAGAAATGGAATCTCCGGGTCCAAGGGTATACGCATTTGTAATTTGAACAGATAGAGCCAAATCACCCTCGGTTGGATGTGTACCCATTCACACTCCCACGAGTAATGTTCGAGAGCGCCTGTTTCCCCACAGCCTCAACAATAAAGCGTGCTATAATGAAAGGTTTTTAATCCTTATTAAACAAATTTCCAGGATTAGAGAGCTTTTGAAGAGCGAAAGGAAATTTGCTTTATACCTAAAAACCTTCTCAATCTTCTAAAACCACTTCCCTTGGGCAGAAACAAGAAAGCAATACTTGCTATGCTCCAGGCACTGTGCCAATGATTAGGAAAACAAAGGTAAATGTGTTTGGTTTTATGCTCCCTTTTCCTTCCCCTCCCAGGTCCCTTCAAAGTTGCCAAGCCTGTTGATTTTTTGTTTCAAAGTAGAAGGTTTATTCATTAAACTTACCTTCTCTCCATCCTTATGTGTGCGATTATTATAGCTTCCTAACTGCTCACTCTCTGTCCCTCCCAGCTCTAGTCTACTGTCTCTCTTTCCCTGAAGCATCCTTCTAAAAAACGAATCGAACCTTGTCCCTCTTGCTCATCCCTGTATAGCTTGACTTTTGGGACAAGGTCTAAGTTTCTCAGTCCAGTATCTGTAGTCTCGCATGATCTCCCAAGAAGCTGTCTCTTCAGCCGATCTTCAGAGCTCAACTCTGATGGGCCATGTGATTTCCTTCCGTAATTCTCTTTCTTTTCTTCTTTGCCTAGAGAATTTTCTCTCCGCTTCTAACTTTCATTTTGAAGCACCATCTCCTTTTTGGGGAGGGGGGATTCCCCAGAACTCTGCTCCAAAATCTGCCATGCTGGTTAAAATTATCACTCCTTCTTTGGATATCTGTAATACTGTTCTATATGTTTGTTTCTCCTACACAACTGTGAGGTCATTGAGGACTGAGGCCCCTTCTTTTTCATCTTTAAGTAATGAGTGCTCAGACTGTGGTCAGAAAGCCTCGATAACTTGGATTAATTATTTAATAATAGTTGGTTGGTAAATGTTCTGGACCAGTTCCAATATCATATTTTAAAGACAGATTGTCTTATGGGTGGTGGAAATAGAAACGAATAACCTTGAATTCAATGAACTTTTCTCTGCATCTGTTTTATCACAAACCTGGGCTGGATTTATAAGTTCAGATTCATGAATCTACCCAACATCCGGGTAAGACATAGATAATAAAGCAACTTTTCACGCGGTGGCAGAGAATGGTTAGACGCTCACCCGATTCACCCCTTTTCTTTGGACACACAGCTGATGGCCGTTCCCAGCTGCCCTTGAAGTTAGGTGAGGCCATGGACTGATGCAGTAGGTCTTAGTGGAAAACTCGGAGGCCTTAGAAAATGGTGGAGTTGTGTATATTAGAATCATGGATATTAGTGAATATTAATGGATGGTGTACATTAGAACTACACAGAAGGGCACTCATCAAATATCCAATTGGATTATGATAAAATTTAAAAAAACAAACCTTTTATTGTACTCAGCCGCTAAGGTACTAAGGTTGTTTGTTACAGGATTTAGCTGATTCCGAAAACACAATTGGAAAGGCATACATATTCATGTTCTTTAATCTACATATTCATGCTATTTAATCTACATATTCATGTTATTTAATCTACTGGCCACTCAGATCCTTCACCCAGAGGAAGAAGGTGGAACACACAAGGGCAAATAGAAGCAGGTCAGAGCGGAGACATCATCTATTCTCCTCCAGAGGGAGCTCTAGAAAGAAGTCCCCTGCAGGCATCTTGGCATTTGAATCCTGACGAAGCACTGTCACAGTGGGTGACAGTGGGTGACAGTGCTTCGTCAAGATTCAAATGCCAAGATGCCTGACAGTGACGGATGGTGTCATTTTAATAAATGCCTTCTCTTCCAACCTGTAATGGTTGCTCTTTATGTGCAGACACCACTTTGATCGTCCTTTGCACACAGACACTGTGGTTCCACATAAATATCTTTGCGTAACTTCTTTTTAGGCTGTCCTAATTTGCCAGTGAAAACTCATTACTCTGAATCCACTGTCACCATAAACCCTGCTTGCCAGCTTCAGAATATTGAAGAGAAGAGGGTTCACCACGGTATTTTTCAGCATAACGTTTGTCTGCCTTTTTTAACGTGAGGTTTATCAGCGCAAGTTGACCTAGACATCGTTTCTAGAATCTGCATTCTTTGTCACTAAGCATCATGTCCATAGGTTTCCTCCTTCTTCTGTAATACTCATTCCCTGGGTATGCAGTCTTGTGACTAAGATGATCTATGGGCTGGTGACTCTCAAACAGACACCACAAGCCGTTTTTCCCAAACTTCAGAAGCTTATCTCCAACCTCTTACTAGATATCCTCGCTTCGAATGAGTAATAGGCATCTCTAACTTCAAACTGAGTTTCTGGTCTTTCCCCTTCTCTCAGTCTTCCCATCTCAGTTGATGGCAATTTCCTCCTTCTGTTTGCATGGAAGAAAAACCTCCGTTTCTCTTCTGAGAGACAGAATTGCAGCATACTTGGAATTCAACTATTTCTTACTACCTTCACTGCCATAGACCTTGCCCAACCACCACTGTTGCCATCTGGACCAGTGCCGTGGCCTCCTACCTCATGCCTCTCCCTGTCCAGTACCCCCAACCCCTAACCTCCTAGACTATTCTTCACATGGCAGCCAGAGTCACCTTGTTAAATGTAAGGTAGATAATGTCAGTCCTCTCTTCAAAACCCTCCTAATAGCACCACATGGGACATACAGTAGCAAAGCCTTATTTTTCGTTCAGGTGAAGTCAGAGGTGGGTCAGATGGTTGTCACTGTTTGCATTTGGAACATTTGAATGGAAAGGTCATGGTGGTTGAGCAGAGAGCTACAAAGGAAGGGCAATGCCTCCTCACTACCTTGACTCAGAAGTGACACACATCACTTCCGCTCAGAGCCAGGTGCATGGCGTGGCCCCCGCTACAAGGGACACTGGGGTATGTACAAGGGCATGCAGGCATTCTGTGCGTACTGACTCTGCTCACACCATTTCGTTCGGAGGACGAACCAAAGTCTTCGCCATGAACTACAAGGCCTTATAAGATCTCCCTCTTCTGGCGTTTATCCACTCCTACCCTGTGACTCTCCAACTCCATCCCCGCCGCTGTCTTCAACATTTCCACTATCCCAGCCCCACTGGCGTGCTACTCTTTGCACATGTCAGGTACTCCCCTGCCACAGACCCGCCGTTCACTCCACCTGGAATGCTTTTCCCCCAAGACATCTGTATGCTTCACTCCCTCACTTTAGATTCTAATTCAGAATTCGTCTTTCAGCACCTGCCCTGACATTTTATATCCCCTATCCTTACGGTATTTTTCATCTCAGTATAGTATTATCCAGCATATATATTTTTCCTAACTATTTATTGGTTATCTCATCCATCAAAATATAAGCTCTGTGGGGTCAGACATGTTTGTTCCAACATCTACAAGGAGCCTGGCGGATAATCAACATGCAAATAATTGTTTAATGAATGAATTAATCATTCCTTTTCTAGACTCTCTTATCCTTTCTCTCACTCGGAAATGATATAATCCTAGACTTCTAACTTTAGCTACCTTCAGGCCAGACTTAAGCAAACAACCTACAACATATGTCTGTGACAAAAAAAGATAAGAAAATCAATTCAGAGGATGTGGCTTGTTAATGATAGAAGTAATGATATACGGTATACAGACCACAACATATTTCACTATTTCTAGCTATCTGTTTACCTATCTCTGCTGAAATGTAAATACTTCCGGCAATGGTCTTTCCATCACGGGTTTCACCCACACCTGATTTAAATGGTTTTCGGGGTGCCTGGGTGGCGCAGTCGGTTAAGCGTCCGACTTCAGCCAGGTCACGATCTCGCGGTCCGTGAGTTCGAGCCCCGCGTCAGCCTCTGGGCTGATGGCTCAGAGCCTGGAGCCTGTTTCCGATTCTGTGTCTCCCTCTCTCTCTGCCCCTCCCCCGTTCATGCTCTGTCTCTCTCTGTCCCAAAAATAAATAAACGTTTGAAAAAAAAAAAATAAAATAAATGGTTTTCTACTTTGCTCCCCTGCAGAATGGCACCACTCTCTAAACCGTGGTCTAAATGTTTGAAGAAAAAGAAACTCTTCAACCCAGCGGCTCTACATTATGCTACACAACTTCTCTGATCTTCCTCATAGGTGCAATTTCATATCCTTAGAATTATTTTTAATCATTTCTGCTGCTTGTATTGGGGGAATGAAAGCATACATGTGGACAGAGCCAGTTGGAGGTAGGAAGTAAAATCATGGTCTAGATTCTTCCACAAAAAGAATTATTCTGCTGGGAGCTGCCCTCATTTAGTGAGGGATGGTTAGCACCTCCTGTTGGTTTCCTAGCAACACAGACTTTTCTTGCAGCTAGGACAGAGGGTCATTTTTGCATCTTCTCTACAATTCTCTTGGAAATTAGTCTGGAAAATTGCCGCCACCTAGGATGCACTGAAAAGGTGTGTCGGTGGGGCGAGTCACGGGGGTGGGGGAGTGGCCATGCATCTGGAGGGAAAGATGAGGAGGAGAGGAGGGGAAGAAGAATGACGGGAAAGTTCGGAGAAAAAAGTCTTAATGGGAATGTCAGAAGGGTCAGAAGCATTTTTGGAATCTATGTATTCTCATTGTAGCTCAAATAACTGGTATTCTAACAGAGGCCAAGACAAATGATGCTTCCTCACCAAAGCTTCTTTTGTGGGATGGATACATTGAGCAAGTAGGCACCTTAGACCTCTGCTTTCCTTTCCTTTCATGTGCCAAAGCCACGGACTTTTCTTTCGCTGTCTCATTTCTGTAGGTCTTTCCCGCAAGAGCTATGTGTGAAGGTGGTTTCCCGGTTGCCTCTGTTCCCCTCCAAAAGAACCTGCATTTTGAACAAAATACATTAGTTTTGAGGCCCCGGATAGGTCTGGCTTCATCCTCTGATATCCACCTGTTAGTTATGTGACGTTGACTAAATATTTATCTCTGAAATATCAGTCTCCTCATCTGAAAATTGGAATAATAAGACCTGCATGGGCAAACACTCCTAGTCACTTTAGCACTAGCCATTTACCCTTTCTCTTTATCAACCTGGCCCTGCTTTGGTTTGGAGCAACAATGTGTCTGACTTTGAAAGAAAAGATAGTCCAATTCAGTTTTCCAGGGTTGCTTGTGGGACAGTTCCGGCCAATTAGATATAAGCAGATATGAGCAGAAGAAGAGCTTCCAGGAAAGACACTGTTTTCCTGATTAAAAAAAGAAGAACTGACCCAGTTGGAATGAATCTTCTACCCTTGTCAACCTCCTTCAGTCCTGGAGCTCAAACAAGGAACTGGAGGTGGCAGTGCTGAGTGATCATGACCATGAAAACCATTCACTGAGGCTGGCACAGCATGAAGATTGCAAGAGCCCAAATCCTTATAGATTCCCTTATAGATTTCCTTCTATCCTTATAGATTTCCCTCTGTGCCTGGACCTGCTGTCTACCTCCAGATGGAGGATAAAAACAAACCTCTATTTTTAAGCCACTCTTTGCCATTTTCCTGTTTGTTGGGTCTTCCATTGGCCATCAAACTGATACGCTGCATCAAACTGATACAACTACAGAGTGATTGTGAAGATTGACTCAAGATGATAATTAGTCACGCTACTTACCACTAAGAGTTCCCTGTCTGTAATGTCTCTTATTCTGCATTATAGATCAATGATCTTGTTTTTAAAAATATTTTGAGTCAACGTTAAAATGAAACCAGATGCCTTTCATTCCTTACAACTTTTGCCATTTCATGTGTAGCTCACCTGATATAATTCGATGGTTAATCATAATCTTCCCTCATCCTTCTATTATTTCCTAAATAATGCCTGGGAAGTGGAGGAAATTCTGATTTTACTGTTCTAGTTCTGTCACTGGCTTGCTTTTTAGTTTTACATAAATTTCTCTCACAAAGTCTCTTTCTTCACTTTTGCTAAGAGGAAACCAAACTAGGTCAGCAATTCCCAAACTGTATTCCAGGAAATGTTCATAGATGTTTCAAGAAGAAAGTTTGATGATGAAATAATCCTGTGAAATGTTCTCTGATTTCCCCATTCTTTTTCTGGAGTGCTATATTCTTTTTATATGCCCCTCCTGGAGGCAGACTGTGTATGTTAGCACTTTAAGGGCTGACCGAAGTGTAACAGAACATAGGTGTGGTTTTAGTTTATTTAGCCAACACTTCCAAAATTTATTCGATTTCTTGGCCTTTGTACCAGCAAGCATTACATAATATCTGTCAACCTAAGATTTTTATGATCACAATGTCAGGAAGCTAAGACCAATTAATCCCTAAATTTCATCTCATTACCAGCATGCTGCATTTATCCAGGTTTTTAATTTTCTGGGACTCTTGGGATTTCCCACCAACCTTTCTGATTTTCACCTCCATTTACTCTAAAACACCAAGTTACTTGGAGTTACACATTAATGGGTGGCAAATTTTATTGGACTCAAAGTATCCAATATGTCTACTTTTATTCAGTAATTCTGTAATGCTTAAAACGGAAGATTGCCTTAGGCAATCCTTATTAGAGAGTTGGAAAGGGATAATTGAACATCAGCTGAGTGTGGTGAGCATAAATTTTCCTTTTTTTCTTTCTTTTTCCTTTTCTTTTTTTCTTTTCTTTTTAAAAGATCTGTTGGTTCTTTACAAAGAAAGTATCGACTTGGGTCCTAAGTCATTACTTCTGTCAACCCAAAGATTGAAAACATACTCGAGGATGGCACACAGAAGCCACCGGCCCACAGGGAAGAGGCAGGGCCGGGCAACCACGCAGAAGTGTGGATCGGGGGTCCACCTCTCGTCTGAAGTGGCAAGCAGTCGTTATAGTTCTTAACTTCTGTTCTTTCCCAGGAAGGTAAAGCACTGCAGGCTTTAACATGCATTTGTCCAGGGATTAAACTGGAATAGAAGAGGGAAAAGTGAGTAGATCAGATTTATTCCGATGTAAGTGGATGTTTCTATGCACGTGTGTGCAGAAAATATACCAGTGGTGCAGCCTATGAGTAGACAAGGTGGATAAACCCAGGTGATTATTCCAGCCTGGGATTTACAAATGGATTTCTGCTTTAGTCTTACTGGTGTTCATGGTTTAAACTTGTGTATTCTAGGGCAATACTCAACTTTTGCCCTTTATCTTATTACTGGTCGGATCTTGGGAAATTAATTGATTTTCACCAAAACCTTAAGAATCTGATATAAACGCAAAATATCAGTTTATTCATCAATACTGTAAGGTAGACTTGACCTAACAAAAAGATCGGTTTTGGGGGATTACCTTCACTCAGAAAATTAGATACTTTCGTGGTAAGCAAAGATTGATCCCTCAGGAAAATTAGATTTAGCTAGGAGACAATTCTAACAAAGAATTTATTCCTGTATGAGGACTCTGTAGGGGTGTCAATTCATTTGTTCATTAGTAATTCACACTAATCGATCCACTATTTATTGAGTGTCTCCCAAATATAGTCCAAGAATCTTTCACGTAGAACCATAATATCGATATCTACCAACCAGTGCTTGAGATGTTTAGTATCCCAGTCCAATGTTTAGTATCCCAGTCCTTTTTATTCTGTTCTTTAATTTTTGAAAAAGTGTTTATTTATTTTTGAGAGAGAGGGAGAGAGTGTGAACAGGGGAGAGGAAGAGAAAGAGGGAGACACAGAATCCAAAGCAGGCTCCAGGCTCCAAGCTGTCAGCATAGAGCCCGACACAGAGCTTGAACCCACAAGCCCACAACTGTGAGATCATGACCTGAGCTGAAGTTGGACGCTTAGCCAACTGAGCTACTCAGGTGCCCCATTGTCTCTGTTCTTAATTCAATATACAAATTTCATATTCTGGCAATAAAAATCTTATGATTATTAAAATATCCAAGGTTTGGGCTCATTTTACACTATTTACAATTTAGAAAGATTCTTTTTTTTTTTGTAAATGTTTTATTTATTTTTGAGAGTCAGAGCACAAGCAGGGGAGGGACAGAGAGAGAGGGAGACACAGAATCCGAAGCAGGCTCCAGGCTCCAACACAGAGCCCCATGCAGGACTTGAACTCATGAACTGTGAGATAATGACCTGAGCTTAAGTCAGACGCCTAACTGACTAAGCCACCTAGGCACCCATAGAGAGATTCTTTTAAATTATGAGCAATAAAAGTAGGGAAGAATATTTACTTTAAAAATTGTCAGTGTCTATTCCTTCACTTGATTATTTGTTTTTTGGGTGTTGAGTTTGGTAAGTTCTTTATAGATTTTGGATACTAACCCTTTATCCGATATGTCATTTGCAAATATCTTTTCCCATTCCATCAGTTGCCTTTTAGTTTTCTTGATTGTTTCCTTCACTGCGAAGATTTTTATCTTGATGAGGTCCCAATAGTTCATTTTTGCTTTTGTTTCTCTTGCTTCTGGAGACATGTTTAGTAAAAAGTGGGCAAAAGACAAGAGCAGACACTTTTTCAAAGAAGACATACAGATGGCAAGCTGACACATGAAAACATGCTCAACATCACTCATCATCAGGGAAACACAAATCAAAACCACAATGAGATACCACCTTACACCTATCAGAATGGCTAAAATTAACAACTCATGAAACACCAGATGTTGGTGTGGATACAGAGAAAGGGGAACACTTTTGCTCTGTTGGTGGGAATGCAAACTGGTGCAGCCACTCTGAAGAACAGAATGGAGGTTACTCAAAAAATTAAAAGTAGAACTACCCTACAACCCAACAGTTGCACTATTAGGTATTCATCCAAAGGATACAAAAATGTTGATTCAAAGGGGCACATGCGCCCCAATATTTATAGCAGCACTATCAGCAATAGTCAAATTATGAAAAGAGACAAATGTCCATTGACTGATCAGTGGATCAAGGAGACATGGAATATATATATATATATATATATATATATATATATATATATACACACACACACAATGGACTATTACTTGGCGATCAAAAAGAATGAAATCTTGCCATTTGAAACAACATGGATGGAACTAGAATGTATTATGCTAAATAAGCGAAGTAAGTCAGAGAAAGACAAATACCATATAATTTCACTCATATGTGGAATTTAAGAAACAAAGAAACAAAAGAAACAAAACAGATGAACAATGGGGAAGGGAAGAAAAAATAAGACAAAAACAGAGAGGGAGGCAAACCATAAGAGACTCTTAAATACAGAGAACAAACTGAGGGTTGCTGGAGGGGTGTTGGGTAAGGGGGTGGGATAAATGGGTGCTGGGCATTAAGGAGGGCACTTGTTGGGATGAGCACTGGGTGTTATATGTAAGTGACGAATCACTAAGTTCTACTCCTGAAACCATTATTATACTATGTGTGTTAACTAACTTAGATTTAAATAAACAAAAAAATAAAACATTTTACAAATAAGGAAAAATAAAAATAAAAATTGTCAGTGTCCAAATGACAATTCAAACGTAATTATAACTAACTCTATTTATTATCATTAATACTAATTTCAGTGTTGGAGAATGATTTTTTTTCTGATGATCTTTTTCCTAGATTCTGGATCTGCAACTCATCTGGTTCCTCCAGCTTATTACTCACATTTTACAGATATGCCTTTGAAAATATTTTTTTTAAGAAAAATATTGAATTATGTTTTTCAATTCTCTTACAACATCAATATAAGGATGCTGTTTTTTAAAAAATCTCTTATTATTCTATTCATCAACTGTTAAAAGATTTTAATTCCTTGGTTTTGTCTTTTTTCCAGAACTCCTAAACCACATCACCTCTTCTTTCAATATTATAATAGGAGGTTATAGGTAAACAAAGCAAAAGAAAACAAACAACTATGATGGTTTCTTTTAAACAGGTAGGAATCTTTTGTAGCACAAATACTGTATCAATTTAGTAAAATCTTACTTGATTATTAGGGTTTTTTTTTAAGATGTTCAAGTCTACATTTAGTTATTTGAAAAACATCTTGTTAAAGCTCATTTTTAATGCTTTTTTTTAAAAAAAAGAAATTGTAAGCCGGGGGGGTTGAATTGTTATGTTTCCAACATGTTTTATTTTTGAAAAACATTCAGGACTTTTTTTTTTTTTTTTTTTTATTTTTTTTTTTTTTTTTTTTTTTTTTTACAAATGTATTCCCACTCACTTATTTAAAGTTGCCTGAATGCTGGGTTTTCATTGAAAACCTCTTTGGTGTTTGAGTATCTTCCTCCCTTAAGCCCACATTAAAACAAATAATAATTTATGATAGCCAGAAGTTTCTATAAGATTCAGGGAAACAGACCTCATGGAAGAATGGTCTAGTGGAAGATATCTTGGGGCCTGTGGAAAGAGCAACTTCTCAGCTCAGTGCATTTTGCTCTGTTCATCCTTCACTGCTTTTCTTTTACAGCTTGAAGGCCCTGTTGAAAAAAAAATTAAATCATATTCCTGTATTTATGCCTGATAGCTTATTTTGAAAATTATTTACTTTTTATCAAAAAAAAAAAATTCTCAGGAGCTTGGGTGGCTCAGTAGGTTGAGCGCCCAACTCTTTATTTCAGCTCAAGTCATGATCTCACTATTGGTGGGATTGAGCCCTTGCACTGACAGCATGGAGCCTGCTTGGGATTCTCTCTACCCTCTCTTTCTGCCACTACCTTCTCTCAATCTCTCAAAATAAATAAATAGGCATTAGAAAAAATTATGTCTCTACTAATGCTATTTTAGTGCTTTATTACATTCTTTTTTTTTGGTTTCTATTTAATTCTGTTGATGTCACATTCACGTGAGTAACTCTTGTCATTAAATCAAAGTTAGAAAATTGGACTCATATAAAATTGTTATGTCTGTTTTCTGACGTCACTCCTGACACAAAATGTGTGGTGTTTGCTGACACTAACCAGTTCTCCAATTTTCTAACTCTGATGCTAACTGGATATCCTACATTTCAATTCAGTTTTGACACTAACCGCCTGGTGTTAGCAAAGTCTCCACAGGTCAAGGGCTTGGCCCCTCAAGATGCCAGCTGTCAGTGAGGTGCCCAGACTGCTCCCACTTCTACTTGGCTTACTACATAGTCAAACATCTCCTGGCCCCTTGTGTACGTTTGGTAATTCATTAGACAACTCACAGAACTCCGGAAAACACTTCATGCTAACCTGTTTGTTATAAAGGATGCAACTAGGAACAGCCAAATGGAAGCAATACAGAGAGCAGAGGGGTGGTAAAGGGGACAGTGGAGACACCTGTCCAGCACTGTCAAGTGTTCACCAACCTGAAAGTTCTACTGACTCTGTCAAGAGATTTTCTGGAGGTTCCATAATGTAGGCATGACTGATGAAATCATAGGCCAGTGGGGATTAGATCTCTAGTCCCCCTCTCCCCAGAGGTTGGGTGTGGGGCTAAAAGTTCCAACTCCCTAATCATGGCTTGGTCTTTCTGATGACCTACTTCCATCCTGCAGTTTTCTGGGGTCTCCCGCTCCCAGTCAGCTCCTAAGCAATTGTTATCGTCCCAGAAACTCCAAGTGTTTTAGGAGACAAAGACCACGTATGTATTTCTTAGTATACTGCAAAATATATTAATCATGCAAGCATTTATTAATTTCTTGCTCAATTCAGCTTTGAACATTTTTCTTAGTCTGAAGAGTTAAATACTATTATTTTGTGTTCTTATCTCAGCCACACATAATCTTTCTGTTAAGTAGACTCTCATTGACACTTGGCAACTCATTGCCTGCACACATTCTCCCTGTTATCATTATCTGAGTATCTTCCTTTCCTTCCTAAACCATAAGTTTTCTAGAGTGTAAGATCATATATTCTTTTTATTCAGGCCTTACTCAGTCTGAATATTCCAGATTCCCCATGGAACGATAGTATGAGGGTAGAAAGACACAGGCGTTTGCCCCCAAAACGCCATTCTAACGGGCAGTACTCGCTTCAGATCATTCTGTGCTTGGTTGAGAACCTTCTGGGCTTGAGTTGTAGTTCAGCATCTCCCTTTGCCCAGTCTTGCTCCCTCCTACTTCCTTTCACAGGTATCGATCCCCAATAAACACCTTGCACCTCAAAATGCGTCTGCTTCTGGTGAACCCAGCATCTAATATGGTCCCTCACACGGACGATGATTAGGTTGATAAAACACCCACGCCCATCTTCATCAATCTGGTTGAACAACTTCAACCGGAGTTGGCTTGAGAGGGGGGGTAGCTTTAGGCACTGACCTCAGGGTCAGAGGGTTGAAGATCTGGCTGAAGAGTCTTGTAATTGTGGTGATGATGAGATTGAGGATGGTGATGGCAGCAGCTCTTACTATGTGGTAGGTACACTTCTTTGACGGTACTGTGAGAGAGGTACTGTTACATTCTCAGTTTAAAAATGAGAAAATTGGGGGGCGCCTGGGTGGCTCACTCGGTTCAGCGTCTGACTTCGGCTCAGGTCGCGATGTCACAGTCGGTGAGTTGGAGACCCACGTCGGGCTCTGGGCTGACAGCTCGGAGCCTGGAGCCTGCTTCGGATTCTGGGTCTCCCTCTCTCTCTGCCCCTCCCCTGCTCATGCTCTGTCTCAAAAATAAATAAAAACATTCAAAACATAAAAATAAATAAAAATGAGAAAATTGAACCGTGCAGAAATTCAGAAACATAACCTTCCCCTCGTAAGTGATAGAGCCAAGATTTGGGCCCATTTCTTAGTTGTTACTTACTTTGCGTATCTAATAATGAATACTCCATAAAGGCAGGGATTTCTGTCACCTGCGTTCATTACTGAACCATTCAGAACTGCAACAGTGCCTGGTATATATAGTAGGAGCTCAGGAAATATTTGTTGAAAGGAGTAAATTCGTGACTGTCGATTAAGACTTCCAGGTAAATTTCAGAAAACATTTGCTTTGATGGCAGGAATCAGTTCTTTTTCTCTTTTTAATAGACCTATGTTACAGAACATATTGTTTTGTGCATAGTGTGAGTACTGTTGTGTTTGCTGAATTTAATCAAGTAAAAATAGATCTTTCTATTGACGGACATGCTAATTTTGTACTTGCTAACTTAGTCTTTGTAAATTATTTTTTTTGAATTTTTGTTAATGTTGACTTATTTTTGAGAGAGAGTGGGAGACAGAGCAGGAGCACGGGAGGGGCAGAGGGAGACAGAGACAAGGAATCTGAAGCAGGCTCCAGGCTCCAAGCTGTCAGCACAGAGCCCGACGCAGGGCTCAAACCCTCAAACCGGAAGATCATGACCTGAGCTGAAGTCAGACGCTGAACCAGCGGAGCCACCCCGGCGCCCCTAGTGTTTGTAAATTAAACTTGAAGTGTCTTCTGGGCCGTCATCCTTCTGCAGAGCCTCAGAAGATTCACTGGTGCTGTTCTTGGGGCCTGTATCTATGAGATACCCCTTAGGAAAGTACAGCAACTTTCCTTTCTCAGGGCATAATTCCCAGTATTCAAGGTTTGACTCTTGGTAGTTAGGTGTGCATTCAGGGACCCTCCTGAGCCAAATGAGGAAACCTGGGGTAACCTCCTAATGAACTAACGAGGTATTCCTTCCTGAGAATCTAGCCATGGAACAAAGAGACACCAAATCTGAAAGTCTTTGAATTTGAATCCTACTAAGTATAGAAAGGTGACTAGAGTGCCCATGAATTCGTGCGCCTGGAGCCTCCCTGGTTCCTGCCGTACCTGAGGTTTGATTGTGACTGGGAGATACCTCAATGACTTCCTAACAAACATGTTCCTTAGCCGAAACACCAGTGTTGGTTTCTGTGACTGGCAACAGAAGAAACCACGCGACCACCTTGTGGCTCGGGAGGTATCTGTGCTCGTTGAGTGGTAGGACATAGCATAGAGGACCAGATACATTCACCTGATCCGGCAAAATGGGAAGTGCCTGATTTTAGATTTTATAGGATACAGAGTAGAGGTGGGATAATAGGTGTGGATGTTCAGGGTCTCTTATTTATAACTTCCACTGGCCAGTTCCAATTCCTGTGGGCGAATAGCTCAGACAATAGTCTGAAGGATTGTTGCTTTAAGTTTTGGATTCAGAAAAGAGCCAGGTTTCTTATGTTACCATAGGCTTATAGGGTTTGCTTAAAAGTATTTTTAAAGTCCCACTGATTTTTTGTTTTGTTTTGTTTTTCTTGTTTTTGTTTTCTACTCAAAAAAGATCATTAAAGTGAGCTCTCTCTCTCATGCCATGTTGGCATTCCCAAGGAAGATTCATGATTGGATTATATTTCTGAGCAATATAAATCAAACTTGGTGGCAGGGATATGTTGATGGCTTGAAGTAAGTGAAAAATAAATTAGAAAGGGAGAAGGCCTGGGGTAGCAAAAACATAAATTTAAAATTTAAATCTCAAAAGATGAAAAACTATGAAAAGCCCTTTTGAAAACCTGGCTTAGATGCTTCTAAATGAGTGAAAGGGGGAGCAAGGGGAATAAGTTAGGAGCACGTGAGTGAGTCTGGTTTACATATAAGTCCTTATAACTCAGAAGAAGACAGTTTACGTGTTTAAGCAATACCAGAAGGTCCTTTCAAAAGGTATTAGAACCTCAAGAGAAATCACTTAGAATGTTTTAAAACCATTGAAACATTGGAATAGATTACTTTTGGCATTTGAAAAGAGAACATTATATTGAAGGTATACAGTCAGCAGACTAGGCAATGCTACTATGATGAATTTATTATATTCATTCTCTTATATTACGTTCCTTCTTTTTCTCATGAAGCTAAATGCGCATGATTCAGAATTTACATTCGTTCTTGGAATTAAGGAAAATAAATACCCTTAAGAATGGCAAAAAAGAAAGAGGTTGAAGGCTTTGAACTCCAACGGACCTTGAATTTGAACCTGCCTCCTAAGTGGCTGTATGATCTTGGGCAAGTCACTTGGCCTCTGAACCTCGGTGGTTTTGCCAAAAATAAAGTGAGATACCTGCCTAAACCAAATATCACAGTGCCAGCTTACAGTCGATACATAATAATTGTAGATTATTAATAGATCCCTTGTTCCTTCCCTCTGAAACTTGAAACTTAACAAAGCAAGATTTTAATTTATGTAAATTTGTCCTAGTTTAGAGAGAAACAGCTCCCTTGTGGCAGAGATAAGGAGGATGATTATAAAGTTCCACTAAATTAATAAAAAGCGTGCATTTCTAATCTACAGAGGTTTCATCCTGCTAAAACTTATTCAAAGTTTCCATATCTTGGTTTGGTTTGGTATGGTTTACACACCCAGTATGCACACCTGCTACTTTTCTGCACATGCCTTTTCCAGGGGGTAAGGTCAGGTTGTACATTATTTAAATCAGAATTGGAGGTGAATTACACCCACAGTTCTTTAGATTTAGGAAGTTTGAATACACTGCAAATGAGTGCTTTTTAAAAAAATGAAATATTTGACTACCCAAACTTTCTCTCTAGCTCCCTTTCATCTTCTTTTCTTCCTCAAACCATGATATGAAGATTAAAATGTTTCCTTTACAGCGCTGTAGATATGTGAATCATGTCTTATAAGAAACGAATGGCATAATGACAAAAGTGGCTCTCGAATGCTTGATTTTCACCATCGGGGGGATGGGTGTGTCTAGCCAATCAGTAAAGATGATTTGGGTGGAGGTGGGGTGGTAAGAAGAATTTGATTTAGTTTACATAAAAGTTTTTCTTTTCTTTAAAAGGACAGATGTCTATTTCAAGTAATTCTGTAAGTTTTTTTCTGAAAGATGTTGGTGCTGATGTGCACTCTTTCATATTTCTGTCCTCTGCCAAGATCATTCTAGCATTCACTAGGGGGCTCCTCTGTGTGGGCCACTATTTAATAAAGTATGAAGCCATGGGACATCCCTACCCTGGGTCAGGAGCAGTTGGAAGTGATTTCAAGTCTGCTGTACCTTATACATAAAGTGATAAAAGGACTTAGTTTTAAGTTGGGGGGGCAGTTTAAATAAGCTTATATTTCTTTTGTAATGTGCATGTTTATTCTAGAAAAAAATAGAAAAATTAAAAATTAGAAGGAAGAATACCAATTCCCCGTAAGTCTAACACCCAAGGAGAGCCACTATCCAGTAAATGTCTTTCCAGAACACTTCCCAGGTGTCCCAGCAATGGCGGAATGAGGAGCCCTGAGCTATTGAAAGCTCATTCTCTTAATCAGGTTATGTGGGAATGATAATCTCTGATGGGTGAGGAGGTCACATGACGATGTCAGGATGATGAGTCGTGGGTTGCAAGGACTTAGCTCATTTCCTTCTGCATTATCCTGGATCCAACTGATTTGTCATTTTGGCTTAGAGTGATGAGTAATGCTCACCTCCTTCCCTCTTACCTTATGGTTCTAGTCTCTTGAACACATGTGCATCCTGCTTGTCAGCTGGTTCCTGTCAGCTTTGCATATAGTTGCGGGGGTTTGCCAGTCCCCTTAGGGCTTGCTAGCTCACACATGGTCTGCATGAATTCTTGGAGAAGTCTCCAGAGGAAGGGTGTAATGGAGCAGGACAGAGCATTAGGAGTGCCAGTGCTCCAGAAAACATTTGCCAAAACTTTCGTTCAGAAAGGCTGAACTGAGATTTCTCTAGGACATGAGAACTTCTTAAGCAGCCAGTCATGGTTCCATGACAGCTGAGATTTGACAGGGGACGTTTCTTTCTCTTTATGCCAGGGAGGGCACGGAGCCTGTTCCTTACCATTATGGGAAAGTTAAACCACTGGAATTTACTGAAAGGGTTGTGGCTAATGGCATAGACTTTTCAGTAAATAATGCACGCTGGGCTGGGGGGCACAGAAAGATCTTCAAAGCACGCTTTCCCTCTAAACTCTTGGTATGGAAAAATCTGAATCTGGGCAGAGAGAAAATAAACATACAAACAAATTGTAAGAAACTCGTGAACAAAAATCTTACAGCCTTCATATCCTTCTTCCATACATCAGAACTCTTTCTAGTGACAAGCTCAGGAAAAAAAAAATATTTGGAAGTCGGAACATGCTGTGAATAAACAATCTGTGCATCGCTTTTCTTCTCCCTGAATTGGAATGCTCAAAACTGAGATTCTTTGGGATCACAGACGCTCCACTACAAGGATATAGTGACGGATAATACCCTGTTAGCGAGTCTAAGTAAGCCACAAAAATGAAGGAGAAGCCTGCGGGATGACTGGAAAGTAAGGGGGAGGGTAACCAGATAGAGAGTGAATGAGCTCAATGCGTGACCTGTTCAAAGACCTTCACTTCCTTAGAATCCACAATCGTTTACACGTCTTTAACGTCCAGGTGAACGGCCGTTTTGACAATTTGGACCCTCAAGTTTTGGAATTTTTTCCAGTTGACCATTCTCTCCAATTATCTTCATACTTCCACACTTAGGACAAAAATGTGCGCCTTGTGGTCTTTTCAAAGGGTTCCACATGTGAGACCCTATACAAAAAGACCTACCGTCTGACCACCATTTATTTTCCTAAAAGCTCTCTGTTAGTTATTCCCATGGTCCCTGCTGTCAGATCCCACTGAGACCTCCAAAATCCCACGTCCCTCATTACTGCTTACTACCAACCAACTCTGCTTGTCCCTCCTTCCCTGCTCAGTGTCTAGGCTTCGTCACTATAATCCTTCTCTTACCATTCATCTCACACCCTTACCCTCTTATTTTTTTTCTAATACATCTGCCTGTTAAAAACCCAAATCTAGAGTTCCATATTAAAGTGCCCATACCTGGACTGAGGCGCAGTGGAGAGAGAAAATCCATACAACTGCAAAGATAAGCCATAAACTCAACTCAAGAGTAACTCAACGAACGTGTGGTGGTGAAGGGCGTGACCTCTGGGATCACGCTGACTAGATTCACACCCCTGCTCATCACTTCCTAGAAGTGAGATCTGGGCCAAGTTACTCAACATTCTTTTTTTTCTATGACTACCTTTCTTATCTGTATCGTGGGAATCTAAAAGAAATTGCTTCACGATCTCTTGTGATCATGAGCTCTCATGTGCAGGGAGCAGTATCTGACGTGAACCTCAAACCCGCCACCATCTACTTCACTTTCACAAATGACACTTCCGCTTTGTAACAAAAACAGAAGCCATTAAACGAGAGAAACTCATCATTGGTTCATAAATTTAAGGAGCTGTTGTTGTCTTTAATTTGCAGGGTTTGTTTTAATATTCTAGGAAGGACATGCAGAAGATAATCTCGGTATTGTTCATCTGTCCATGCCCAGAGGGGGGAATAGAGTATCTTATAGACTATGGAGTTGGCATTTCCGTCATTTCAAATTATAATATTAATCTAACAAATATGCATTGAGTAGATGTTTGGTTGCAGACACACGGTTAGGTAAAATGAGGGATACATGGGTAAGTGAGATGGGTATTAGCAAGTGGAATTGGATTTTTCTTAAATGTCTAAATCTGGTCAGCTCTGACTTGATAAATAACCTCATTTGCTTTTTAAAAATCTTATCTCTTCCTTTTCTTTTCTTGTTCTATCTTGAAAAAAATTATCCCCCATGTTTATAACTCCATTTGAGAGGTCTGCTACTACAGCATTCAGTTTAAAACAAAACAAAACAAATCACACATGTGTGGGTATACAATGGAAACGGACTGTGTTTGTTAAATTGAACCATAGCTTCTTGCTCTCTTTTTAAAATTCAGGCATTTGAACAATGAATATGCAGTCCATGAAACTAGAAAATTTCAACCTGGGGGCAAATCAATTGATGCACTTGTGTATGCTTTTCTCCTGCAGTACCTGCCTCTATAACACCTGCAAACCTTACTACCGTCCAAATGATTGACAACCATGCAAACTGTCAACTATAAGCGATATGACAAAATATCAAAATTAGATGTTACTCACTGCTTCACGAGCTACACTGCTTACAAAAATAGTTTTTTGGTGGATTCTTCTCTCTACCGCAGCTGTTTTTGTGGTGTAAAAGAGGATGTTCTAGGTAACATCAGTAAAAAATGGTAGATAGGCAACCCCATGTCCCCGTTCTCCCACAAAAGCAGTGAATACACTGACAAATACTGTTGGAATCAACTTTATCAGAACTCTGGGAACTAGCCAAAGTTTTACAGCATCCAGACAAACATTTGGTCAAGCAAAAGGTGGCTGAAACTCAGTGCGAGAGCTTTGGGGTATTTTAGTTTACCTTGGTCCCAACCTCCCTCCCCAGCTCAGGAAGGGTCTTGAAGATGGCATCCTGCATTCCTGGTTTGGGTTTCCAGTACTGGCTAATGCAGAGAAGATCTGCCCTCAAAGAATTATGCTTATGGGTTTTGGCCCATCTGGTAGCTCCCTGAATAAGGCAATAAAGGGTTTGCCTTTATTCAACCTAGCTCTCCTAAGGTGAGCTCTCCTAAGGTGGAGAGATGACCACATGAGGACATTCGTCAGAAACAGTTAAGGCAACCTTATTAGCTGCTGCCACTTGGGGCAAGGGATAACAGTTGGAGCAAATAATAGATACACTGAAAAGCATATCTACAAGGCCAGAGGCACATAGGGCGGGATGCATACTCAGAAAAGCTCTAAACTCTCATCCTGCTTGGCCTTCTGAATCTGTGCAGACAGAAAGTGAAGGTTAAAGCAGACTTGTAAGTTGTCCAGCTGAGTATTGAAGGTTTACCCTGGAAAGTTTATTAGTAAAAACTGTGAGGTGTTTTTGTTTTGTTTGTTTTTAATTTTTTAATGTTTATTTTTGAGAGAGAGAGAGAGAGAGAGAGAGAGAGAGAGAGACAGAGCATGAGCAGGGGAGCGACAGAGAGAGGGGGAGAAACAGAATCCGAAGCAGGCTCCAGGCTCTGAGCTGTCAGTACAGAGCCTGACGTGGGGCTCAAACTCACAAACCATGAGATCATGATTCGAGCCGAAGTCAGACACTTAACTGACTGAGCCACCCAGGGGCCCCTGTTTCTTTCTTTTTTGAGGTGGGGGGGGGATTCCTAGATGTTTAAGAAAATCTCTGCCAAATCACTAGCTGACCACTAAGGTAACCTAATACAGACGGCAGTGACTACATATAACAAAAAAATACTGATTTTGCAAAATTGGTTCAGAAAACAAACAAACAAATGCAGCCATAATCAGTGGCCATAACAAACTCTGGGAAAGGGAAAGAATCTGACTACAAGAGTTGCCACATTGTAATAGTCAAAATGGACTCCAAAAGCCTAGCTTTCAAAAAATGTTATAAGGTATTCAAAGAAACAAGAATGTATAGTCCATATACTGGAAAAATAAAAATGCATACACACTGTATCTGAGGAAGCCTAGGTATTGTACTTAGTAGATAAAGACTAACTCAGGTACCTAAATATGCTCAAATGCTAAAGAAAACAATGTATGAAGAATTAAGGGAGAGGTAAGAATGATGTCTCACTAAATAGAGGATATCAACAAAAAGAAGTTATGAAAAGTAACCAGATAGAAATTCTGGAATTGAGAAAATTACAATAACTGAAATAAAAAATTCACTAGAGGGATTAATAACAGATTTGAGCAGGCAGAAGAAAGAATCAGCAAACTTGAACATAGGTCATTTGAGATTAGCCAGTATGAGGAGAAGAAAGAAAAAAGAATGAAGAAACATGAACAAAGCCTAAAATACCTGTGGGACACTATCAAGTATGCTAACATAAGCCTAATATCTCTCCCATAGAAGAGAAAGGGTTAGAAATAATATACGAAATATATTAGTTATTATATTGATAGAATAGTTGAAAACCTCTGGAATTTAATGAAACATGAAAAATCACACATCTAAGAAGTGCAGTGAACCCCAAATAAGATCAACTCAAAAGAGATCCACAGGGAAACACATTCTAATCAAACTGCTGAGCGCCAAAGGCAAAGAGAGAGAACACCGAAAACAGGAAGGGAGAAGTGATTCGCTATGTGCAAGTGATCCCTAATAAGATTAATAACTGATTCCTCATCAAAAATCATGGAAGCCAGAAGGCAGTCGGATGCCATATTCAAAGTGCGGAAAGAAAATAAAGACACAAGAAACTTAAGCAAAAATTCTCTATCTGGCAAAAGGGTCCATCAAAAATGAAGGAGAAATTAAGACATTCTCTAAAGAGTAAAAAGAGAGGTTTTTTGTTTGTTTGTTTGTTTGTTTTTCCAGTAGATCTGCTGTACAATAAACGCTAAAGGAAGTCCCTCCGGTTGAAATGATAGGGCACTAGAGAGTAATAAAATCTGCACGAGGAAATAAAGAACACCAATAAAGGTCTATAAAGTCAGTATTAATGTGTTTCTGGTTAGTAACTTATATGTTTTTTCCTAAATTATTGAAAAAACTACTACATAAAACAATACTTATAAATCTATGTTGCTGTACACACAGGTATAAAGATGAAATTTGTGACAATAATAACATAAAATGTGGGGGACAGAGCTCCATAGGAGCAAATGTTTTATATAGTATTGAAACTAAGCTGCTACTAATTCAAACTAAATTGTTACAAATGACGATATTAACTGTAGTCCCCAGAGCAACAACTAAGAAACTAACTAAAAACATATATGATCAAGGAAATGAGAAAGGAATCAAAATGGTATATTAGGAAATGTTTACCTAACACAAAAGTAGATATTAATGGATGAATTCAGGAAATAAAAGATATAAGACATATTGAAAACAGCAAAATGGCAGAAGTCCTTTTTTATCAGTAATTATATTAGATGTAAATAGATTAAACTTTCCAGTGAAAAGGTAGAGATGGGCAGATGGATTTAAAAAAATGAATCCATCTATATGTTGACCCCAAGACACCCACTTTGGAATCAAAGACACAAAGAAGTTGAAAGCAAAAGGATGAAAATAATTATTTCATGCAAGCAGTAATCAGAAGAGAGCTAGTATGACTATTAGATAAGATAGACCTTAAAACACAAATTGTTATAAAAGATGAAGAATATTATAAAACAACAAAAAAAGTGTCAATCCCTTTAGAAGCTATATCAACTATAAGTATATATGCACCTAACAACAGAGTTTCCAAATTTATGAAGTACAAACTGACAGAATTCAAGGGCAAAATAGGTCAATAATAATAGTTGGTGACTTCAACACCCCACTTTCAAGAATAGCATAACTAAACAAAAGATGAAGAAGGAAATAGAAGACTAGAAAAATATAAACTCACTAGCACTAACAAGACATATATAGAACACTCCACCTAATAATAGCAGAATACATATTCCTTTTTTGGTACATGAGACATTCTCTAGGATAGACCATATCTTAGGCCACATATGATTATAAATAAATTTTAAAAGATTGAAATTGGAATGAAATGAGAAATCAATAACAGAAGGAAATTTGGAAATAAAGTTGATTGATGATGATTTAGATAATCATCTGACCGAGAGAGAGAGAGAGAGAGAGAGAGAGAGAGAGAAAGTCTTAAATTACTAAAATCAGGAATGAAACAGGAGACATTATTACTGACCATAGAGAAACACAAAACATTATAAGACAATACTATGAACAGTTGTATGTCACTAAATTAGATAATCCAGCAAAATGGACAAATTCCTAGAAATATGCAAACCACCAAAACTGCCTCAAAAAGAAATAGAAAATATGAATAGACCTATATAATAAGAGATTGAATCGTAATCAGAAACCTCTAACAAAAGAAAGCCTGGAACCAGATATTGTCACTGTTGAATTCTATTAAATGTGTAAAAAAGAATTATCACCACTCCTTCCCAAACTTTTCTAAGAAGTTGAGGGAGGAGAGGACATTTCTTAACTCATTCTGAGGCCAGCGTTACCCTGATACCAATGCCAGACAAAGACATCACAAGAAAATAAAATTGCAGACCAATATCCCTTATTAATATAGATGCAAAAATTCTCAACAAAGTAGTAGCAAACTGAATCCAGCAACATATTCATAAAATTATACACCATTACTAAGTACTATTTATCTTAGGAATGTAGGGTGGGTTCAACACAGAAAAATCAATCAGTGTAATAGAATAAAGGGTAAAAAAAAACAAAAAAAACAAAAACAAAAACAAAAACAAATAATCCAGTGAAGAAATGGGCAGAAAACATGAATAGACACTTCCCTAAAGATGACATCCAGATGGCCAACAGGCACATGAAAAGATGCTCAGTGTCACTCCTCATCAGGAAAATACAAATCAGGGGCGCCTGGGTGGCGCAGTCGGTTAAGCGTCCGACTTCAGCCAGGTCACAATCTCGCGGTCCGTGAGTTCGAGCCCCGCATCAGGCTCTGGGCTGATGGCTCAGAGCCTGGAGCCTGTTTCCAATTCTGTCTCCCTCTCTCTCTGCCCCTCCCCCGTTCATGCTCTGTCTCTGTCGCAAAAATAAATAAACGTTGAAAAAAAAAATTAAAAAAAAAAAAGAAAATACAAATCAAACCACACTGAGATACCACCTCACGCCAGTCAGAGTGGCTAAAATGAACAAATCAGGAGACTATGGATACTGGAGAGGATGTGGAGAAACGGGAACCCTCTTGCACTGGTGGTGGGAATGCAAACTGGTGCAGCCACTCTGCAATAATTTCATATTAAAACAATATGTTTTAATAAATTTCAATTTATTAAAATTTCATATTAAATAAATTTCATATTAAATAAATTTCATATTAAAAAAAAGAAAGTTACTTAATTTACAATAGTATCAAAATGAATAAAATACTTAGGATTAAATTTAACCTAACAGGTGTAAGATTTGTACACTGAAAACTTAAAACACAAACAATGTTGAAAGAAATTAAAGAAAGTCCAAATCAATGGAAAGACATGCCATGTTTGTAGATTGGAAGACTTAACATTTTTAGGATGGCCAAACTACCCAAAAGAATCTATAGCTTTGATGTAACCTTTACCCAAATCCCAATGCTCTTTTCTACAAAAATGGAAAAGTTAACCCTGAAATTCAAATGACATTGCAAGTGACCCATAATAGCCAAAACAATCTTTAAAAAGAATAAAGTTGGAAAACATACACTTCTTTTTTTTTTAATGTATAATTTATTGTCAAATTGGTTTCCATACAACATCCAGGGCTCATCCCAACAGGTGCCCTCCTCAATGCCCATCACCCACTTTCCCCTCTCCCCCACCCCCCATCAACCCTGTTTGTTCTCAGTATTTAAGAGTCTCTTATGGTTTGCCTCCTTCCCTCTCTGTAACTTTTTCTCCCCCCTTCCCCTCCCCCCTGGTCTTCTGTTAAGTTTCTCAGAATCCACATAGGAGTGAAAACATATGGTATCTGTCTTTCTCTGCCTGACTTATTTCACTCAGCATAACACTCTCCAGTTCCATCCACGTTGCTACAAAAGGCCATATTTCATTCTTTCTCATTGCCAAGTAGTATTCCATTGTATATATAAACCACATCTTCTTCATCCATTCATCAGTTGATGGACATTTAGGCTCTTTCCACAATTTGGCTATTGTTGAGAGTGCTGCTATAAACATTAGGGTAGATGTGCCTCTATGCATCAGCACTTCTGTATCCCTTGGGGAAATTCCTAGCAGTGCTATTGCTGGGTCATAGGGTAGATATATTTTTAATTTTTTGAGGACCCTCCACACCGTGGAAAACATACACTTCTTGACTCTAAAATTTACTATAAGCTAGAGTAATCAATGTGGTACTGCCATATATATATCAACGGAATAAAATCAAAAATTCAGAAATAAGGCTTTATATCCATGGTTGACTTTTGACAAAGGCACCAAGATGATTCCGTGGGGGAAAGACAATCTCTTCAATGGATGATTCTAGGACAATTTGATATACACACGGAAAAGAATGAAGCTAGACCCTTACTTAGTTCACACCACATACAAAAATTATCTCAAAATGGATCAAAGATCTAAATGTAAGAGATAAATATATAAACCTTTAGAAGACAGCATAGATGTAAATGGTCATGAGCTTGGATTTGGCAACAGTTTCCTATCCATGACAACCAAAGAAAAAGCAACAACAGCAAATAAATAAATTGGACCTTACGACAATGAAAAACTCTTATGCATCAAAGGACATTATCAATAATGTGAAAAGATGACCCACAGAATGGAAGAAAATATAAATCATAAAGCTGATAAGGGTCTAGACTATATAAATACCTTGTGAACAACAAAAACACCCCCCTCCCCCAACACAACTAAACAACGGGCAGAGGACGTGGATAGATATTTCTCGAGAAAAAGATATACAAAGGGACAATAATCACATAAAAAGATGCTCAACATCACTAGTCACACATTGCGGATGGGAATGCGAAATGGCACAGCCACTGTGGAAGACAGCTTGGTGATTTCCCAAAATGTTAAACAGATAGCATATGACCAGCAATTCTACTCTTAGGTACATGCCAAAGAGAATTGAAAACATTGTTCAGTCAAACACTTGTCCATGAATGTTCATGGCAGCATAATTCATAATAGCCAGAAAGTGGAAACAACCCAAATGTCTATCAACTGAAGAATGGATAAATAAATATTTTACGTCCCTGTTATGAAATATTATTCAGCCATAAGCGAAGGTAAAGTACTGATACATGCTACAAAATGAGTGATCCATGAAAATAGTATCCAAAAGGAAAGAAGACAGACACAAGAAGCTACATATCATATGATGCCACTTATGGGGTATGACTGCTTGGTGGTAATATTACCTTTTCGGGATGATGGAAATATTCTGGAATTCGATACTGGTGATGGTCGCACAACATTGTGAATGTACCGGAAGCCACTGACTTGTACATTTCAAGTGAATTTTATGCCATGTGGATTTTACCTCAATTAAAAAAAAAAAAACAAACAATCAGGGACACACTAAAAAAGCAATGCTTCAAATGAACACAAAAAAAATAATGGTTAAAAAATGGCCCCAAATCATCTCGACTCTTTCTTCTCGAGTCATAGTCATTTCCTCAGTAACGCAGCCTTTGCAGTAGAAGCATGTATCAGGCTGCTGTAATTAACACAATTTCTTTGTGAAATTACATTTGCAAGACTATAGATGTGTTTTCGGTTGTCTTTTATTCATTCCAGATAGCACACCATCATCGTGAATTATGCCAGGGACTGCAATAATTTAATCAATATTATAATTAAACAGTCCCCAGTATAAGTATATATTTATATACTATGGCGTTGACAACTGGCTTTTAAAAGAGTCTAGAGTTTAATAGTTTTGCGCATCATTTACAGTTCCCTTGCACCACTGACATGATTGATTAGCACCACAATAAGAAATTATGTCTTCTGCAGAATCTATCCTGTATTGGGAGAATTGATTATATTTCCCTGGGGAGGTCAGGTCTCATAATGCAAATGTTAATTAATTTTTTTGTATTAAAAGCTAAATACAAAGCTTGAATCACTTTTATTAGGAACTTCTTTTAATGAATTCACTGCCCTTTGAACCCAAACAGTTTATCTTTTGGCACATGCATCCTATTAAAGAGCAAAAACAATTGATTGTGCAATCATCCACATGGAGTGTCCCAACTAGGTTACAGACATGCTGTGGGAGCCTCTCAGGAGCCGTTAAATTTAATCGTAGACTGTTAGCAGGTTTCCTTCCATCCATTTTTTTTCTTTCTCTCTTTTTCCCCCCTCCCTCTGTGGAAAAAAAAATACTGCGAAGAATAACTTAGGAAGTTAAAACAAATAGCATCATTTTAACTTTTAATGTGAGGGTATAGAATGGAATGGAATTACATATACTGTTTATTTCAAATATATTATACTAGAAAAACATCATATGAAAGAGCATTATGGTTATGTAGATGGTACAGCAGTCTGTAATTAAACTAGATTGCTGCTAGGTTATATTTCATCGGCTTTTCTGGGTAATGAAAGTTCATGACTTTAATGGAGACCACCTCAAATGTATTTTACTAGAAATTTCACTGGAAATTTACATTCAAATGTAGCCAGGGTGGTTTGCAGTTGACTGGTCTTTGTAATGGCCAGGTCTATCTGCAAGGCGTGCAGGGTTTTGAAACTCTGTTACAATCTAGCATTTCTGTATTGAAACTCTTTGTTAATTAATTTGATGAAACATACTTTGGTTCCCATCCTATTTAAATTCAGATTTCTGGAACCAAAGGTATCTTACTCAATTC
>NW_024412433.1:16290692-16305031 GCF_014898765.1 Herpailurus yagouaroundi
CCTATTTAAATTCAGATTTCTGGAACCAAAGGTATCTTACTCAATTCTTCCCAGCATGGGGTCATTGGCATGGTTTATTTTCTTAATGTTGTTTCTGTCTTCTTTTGAAAACTTTTGTAAGCCTGCAATTAGTTTGAAAAATCTCATTAGGTATCAAATGAGAAAATCGTTAAATGTGCTCACTGCCGAAAGCATGCCCCACTTGGAAATCAACATTGCTTGGAGTGTTTCACTTCAGAGCCCTGTGCTAACCAAACCATTAGAGGAGGCTTCATCAAGGGGTACATCTCTCATTTCTGAATATATGTGATTCATCGATGTATACTGATGGTGATAAATATATTGGACCCCCAATTTTGGATTAATTATGCCAAGGCAATTTTCATTGATTCTATTAATTACTGATGGCTCACAGAACTTGTTCTCTGATACCTCTGTGCAAGGTCTACTAAAGCAAATGACACTTGGGTGGACTAAGTGCGATTCTATCTATCACCATCCTCTCTACTGGTAAAAATAGGGATACATTTTCCTTACTTCCTATCTCGGTGCCTAAATCTGTTGCTGTCCCGCTCCTATAGTTCTTCAAGATAATGTCTTACTCGGACACATTTCATCCAAACAGTAGCTGGTTTAGAGGGCACCAGAATGTCTGCACCCGGCACCATCTTCCAGAGCCCCCACAAGGGGACAAATCATAGCTTTCCACAGCCGACAGTGCATGAAGCCTAACTCATAAATTATGAAATGGTAACTGCATATTTTTCAACAACCAAGGTGACGATAATAGCAATTTTTTTAAGCTTATTTATTTTGAGGGGTGGGGGAGGGGCAGAGAGAGCGAGGGATAGAGAGAGAATCCCAAGCAGGCTCTGCACTGTGAGCTCAAAGCCCGATGCAGGGCTGGAACTCACCAACCACGGGATCATGACCTTAGCTGAAGTTGGACACTTAACTGATAGAGCCACCCAGGTGTTCCAATAATAGAGATTTTTAATAACGTATCATTACATTATAAATATTCAATTTCTTACCCATTCTCTTACTCTAAGGAAGTAATACTGCCTGCTGAGTCAGTCCTGATGTTGGAGGAACTGGGGAATGGGTGAATAGCAGCCAGAGATCTCAGATAAACTTATCTACATAATAAAAAGCTGAAGCAGGGAGGTGGGGGTAAGAGACAAGAACTGGGTCTGTGAGACTGGGGGAGTCTGGAGTTGGGGGTTGGGGGCAAAGGGAGCAGTTGTTGCCATGTGAGTGAAATGGAGAGTGAGAGAGTGGGGCCTAAGGGCCCTTAAGTTTTGTGTTACAATAACAAAGCGCTTTTCCTTGGATCGCTTAAAATATCCAAAATGCTACCGGCGTCGGTTAAACGCTTTTAAGCTATTTTGGACGCAGAACTGATGTGTCTTTGAAGGGCACTCAAAGCAGAGCTGGGACCACAGAGGATTCAGTTTTGCAGGTGACACAACAATGACTATGAGCGCCCTCCGGTGGGCATCTCGACTACTACCTGTCTGGGCAATTTTTTTTTTGTTTTTGTTTGTTGGTTTGTGTGTTTTTAATATATTTTAAGTTTTTGTGTAATCTCTACACCCATTGTGAGGCTTGAATTTACAATCCCGAGATTAAGAGTCGTGTGCTCTACCCTCTGAGCCAGCCAGGCCCCCAACTGGGCAATTTTTAGTACATGCCTCAGCCTTACAAACGCGTTGACTCTTCCTGTGAGTTTCAAACCTTTCTTCTCGATCAAAGTTACCTCTCTTTCAGGGCGCCTGGGTGGCTCCGCCAGTGAAGCATCCAACTTCAGCTCAGGTCATGATCTCATGGTGTGAGTTTGAGCCCAGCATTGGGCTCTGCGCTGACAGCTTGGAGTCTGCTTCGGATTCTATGTCTCCCCTTATCTCTCTGCCCCTCTCGCACTCTCTCTCTCTCTCTCTCTCAAAAATAAATAAATGTTAAAGAAATTACTTCTCTTTTGACCGGTTTTCTTGAGAGTCTGCTCTTTGCTGCCTACCTATTGGGTTCATCTGGACTAATTAAGGTGACAAATTTTCCACCTGATATGAATTTCTTAAAAATATGACTTGACTCGGGATAGTTTCCAATTGTGGAGATTCTAGCCATCATGATTTACCAATGACACATTTTTTTTCCTGGCCATCAAAATATATCAGATAGGAAACTACTATGTTGTGTACTTCCCACTTGTTTTCCTTATTCTTTCTTCAAAGAGAATTGTCCCCCTCTGTTTTCAGTCATATGAGAGGCTATTCAATTAACGATAAGTCAGACTGGGGTGCCAGTTGAATGTCCGAGTCTTCATTTCAGCTTAGGTCATGATCCTAGGGTCGTGGGATCAAGTCCCTCGTTGGCCTCTGCACTGAGCATAAAGCCTGCTTAAGGTTCTCTTTCTCTCTCTCTGTCTCCCTCTGCCCCTCTCCCCTGCTCACGCTCTCTCTCTCTCTCTCTCTCTTTCTCTAAAAAAAGTCAGACTGTGAATCAAATATGTGGCCAAATACTTGCTGAATGTGGCATTTTGCTAAGTCCTGGGGTAACGGTGGAATGCAAAAAGACAAGGTTCTTACCCTCAAAGAATTAATACTCCAATGAGAATAACAAATAATAAGAAGAAAGGTATATTCATGAACTATGTTAAGTGCTCCGGGAGAAAGATAGGATGCTATGAGGTCATGTAACAGGGGACCCGTCCTAGTGTGGGCTCAAGGAAGGCTTCTCTGAGGAAGTAACAATAAAGTCAAGATCATATTTGCAGTTATTAATTAGGCAAAGGGGATGAAGGAAGAATGGTCGGGTCAGTCATAGAGAACAGGATGTGCAAAAGTCCTGAGGCAGATTAAAGTGTGAAATATTTGTTCAAGAAACAGAGGGAAGTTTCTTGAAGAACCGGAAAGAGGTTAGAGGGAATGAACTATGAGCCTGAAGAGACAAGAGGGGAAAATCCTGTTGGCTACATTAAAGACGTTTTTTCTGGCCTAAGAGCTGTGGAAAGCCATAGATGTGTTCTAAGCAGAAAAGTAGCATGATCAGATTTGCTCTGAGACCATTGGGCGAAGAAAGAGGGAAGTTGGAAGATGAGGTGAAGATCGTGGCCATGGTGTGGATGAGTTGTGGTAGCAATTTGGTCTAGCTTGGCAATCAGGGTGACAGAATTCAGGGGACGGGTTGAAGGGCGTATACAAGATAAAAATGTGTAAGACTGAACAATGAACTGAACGTGGAGGTAAGGGAGAAGAAGGAACGAAGGACACCTCCCAGTTTCTACCTCTTGCACTGAACAGAGTGGGGCCCTTCACAAAGATCGGAAAACATGAAAGACTAGACTGGGGAGGACACAGGTCATGATGAGGCACCATCATAAACCGACTCCATTGAGTTGTGCTGAAGGTTGAATCGACTTTGAGTTACCCAAGTTGAGACGGTATTGTCGTCTCTAAAGTGAACCGACTAACACTTGTCTTACAAGGTGGTTCTGTGTTTTACAGGAGAGAGTGGATGTAAAGCACAGTTCCTGTCACTTAAAAAGCCCCCGGTAAAGGGGAGGAGATTGCTTGAGAACGACATCATGTGTACGTGTACATATGGAAGTTTGGGTGCCTGTATGTAAGTAATCAAATTAAAGCTCCCCATTTATATTTAAATTCAGTCAACATAAAGCTACTATTATATAGAAGAGAGTTCTTGTGTTTCTTATTAACCTCTGAACTCCAGAGTAATAACTTAATTCCAAACACAAGATAGACAAGATAATATATAGCCAACTTGTGTTATTGCTATTTCATCTCTGCATTCATTGGAGCCTATGAGTTCACGAAGTCAGTTAAAAAATGGCATCCTGGTTCTAAATAATTACAGTATTTTAACTTTAATTTAATTACAGTGCATTGAACAGTAGACCTTTCAGACTATGTGGTGATTTGCTCCCGTGAGTTAGACTAATCGGTCCACCTCATTACACTCAATGCATAAAAGGATATATGTCTCCCACTTTCTAACACATTCCTTTAATGTGCTCCTACAAGGCAATCAAAACTGGTGCCTGAGCTTTTGCAGAGCATGTATTTTTCCTTAAAACAAAACAAAACGAAACAAAACTCAAATGCAAGATTTTGCAAAGCAGAGCTCTGGAACAAGAAGATAGGTGAACTGAGAAGCAAGCTCTGTCCTGACAGCATTTGACTCTGAAGGAACCGCACGGCAGTGGGGATTTAATTTGTTTCTGACAGGTGACATAAAGATGATCTATAGAGTCATCATTATCTATACGTGGGTGGAAAAAGAATACTAGGGAATCCCAAGTGCAAATAACATTGCAGTGGACATTCCTGGGATGCTGTCTGCATTTCTACATCAAAGATTGCCATGTGAACGAGTGTTAGATGTACCTGCTGTGAAAAAACCGGGGCTAAGTTAGTTTTATGGGAAGATTGATAAAGCTTTAATCAGCTAACATTAAGTGAAGATTTGTTTTTTTATTTTTATTTTTTTTTCAACGTTTATTTATTTTTGGGACAGAGAGAGACAGAGCATGAACGGGGGAGGGGCAGAGAGAGAGGGAGACACAGAATCGGAAACAGGCTCCAGGCTCTGAGCCATCAGCCCAGAGCCTGACGCGGGGCTCGAACTCCCGGACCGCGAGATCGTGACCTGGCTGAAGTCGGACGCTTAACCGACTGCACCACCCAGGCGCCCCAGACACATTTGTATTTTTAAATAGAAGTTGACTCGAAAGGAAAACAGTTACCAAGAACCAACACAGGTTTTGAACTGGTCCTTAAATTCTCCATTTACGGAATTGACTAATTGGAGAAATGCCCGGAGTGGGGGATGGGATGGGCAGAGAGGCGGAAGAGGCAGGACCCAAGTTTGTAATTGAAAGAGAATAAATTGGGTGAAGTGACTGGACAGTGAGAGGGACTGGCCAGGTGATTTTCATCTTTATTGACTTGACTTATTAAACAGTGCTGTGGCTTTATTTATTTACTGATGAATTGCAGGAGATAGTCTGGCAGCTGCGGTTTGGATAAAAATACACCATTTCCGGGGCGCCTGGGTGGCGCAGTCGGTTGGGCGTCCGACTTCGGCCAGGTCACGATCTCGCGGTCCGGAAGTTCGAGCCCCGCGTCAGGCTCTGGGCTGATGGCTCAGAGCCTGGAGCCTGTTTCCGATTCTGTGTCTCCCTCTCTCTCTGCCCCTCCCCCGTTCATGCTCTGTCTCTCTCTGTCGCAAAAATAAATAAATGTTGAAAAAAAAAATACACCATTTCCTTTTCTTATCCCGCTTCTAATATCCCCACATCCATCAGATTTTGGTTTGGGTTTGCAGGAGCGGGAGCCATCCAAAGTTTCTATCCTGGAAGGAAAAAAAATATTCCGCCCCTAAAGCTGCAGAGGTGGAGTGGTGATGAAACAGGCCATGCCCAGACCACGCCCACAGGGAAGGCCCCCAGTTTTCTGAATGCTGCGTGTTTCATACGGTCACCCCTCGAGGATTCAGGTGACTTTTCCTCCCCAAGGCAGATATTGGAAACATTTTTCAGAATTACAAGAATTTGGAACTGAATTTGACCTCTTTTCTTCTACTTTTTCCTGGCCTCCCACAAGCCTAGTAGCTTTTCAGAATAACGCCCATAGTTAAAGAGGGCTTAGTGGGAAGAACCAAAATTTTCCAGGATTTGGAAAAGTTAGGGCACCTCTGTGAATATATTTCAGGTGTATATTTTAGTGTGGGTGGCCATTTGTTGATTCAACTTAATTTCTGGTATTTCCAGTGTATCACCTACTGACTTGGTCCTAGCTATGTCTTCAACCCAGGCAGAAAATGTCTCCACAATCTTGTCTCTGTCTTCTAGCTCTTACTGTCTTTCAACTGTCTTGGGTACGTCTTTCCATTCTTCCGGTCAGGAACAAAACAAATGCCTTTCCATTTGGGATGTCCAGTGTTTTCTCTCAGTTCAGCCTGTATTATCCTTTAAGTAGTGTTCTGACTTTCCACGGGATCATATTCTCCTATAAGAGTACACATGTCCCCAAATGTCTGGCATTCTTTGGACATTTTCTGTCTGCCTGGACCATTTTCCTCTATTTAATCCTTTCCTAGCTGACTCTTGTAACTCTAGTGACCAAGTAATGGGCTCCTTCTGGTTGTTCGTGCACCCTTCCAGATTAGATCAGGTTTTATTTCTGTTTCTGCAACTTTCCTTTTGCACTCAGCCCCCACCACCAACCCTTCCCTCTGTCTCTCTGTCTCTGTTTATCTCTCTCTCTCTCGCTCTCACTCACACACACACACACACACACACACACACACACACACACACACGCACACCAGCTGGAATGCAGCCTGCCCTCACCTGACACTTTTGAATTATTACATGAAGGCTTTCACTCCTTGGTTCCATTGCCCTTTTTTTCTGTCGTGGCATTTCTAAAACTGTTTGGCATTTGGAAATTTCTTACATGTACGATGGAACAAAAGGCAAGGGTGAGTGACAGGAGTGAATCCCACTGCCACTGACCTGGTATGACTTGCAACCTGCCCTGGAAAGCCTGGCTGGAGAGTTTAGAACACGTGCTATTCGTAGCAGGTGCAGCTAGCCACCTAGACCGCACATGCACGAGATTTCAATCACGGTATCGGGCACCTGTCAGCGATAGAAAGGTTGCAACAACACGGTGTCTTGATTTTTATGATTATTTTGAATTTTTCGTGGCTGCCTCCATCAAGCCAGGGTAGCAATGACCTGGTAACACTGTGTGGCTATATGGCTAGATAAGGAAGCTAAAATGAAATTTGTCATCCTGCATAGATAGGACACTCTCATACCAGAATGGTGACTGGTTTTACACACACACACACACACACACACACACACACAAATAGGGAAGTCATTTTTCTCTGTTATTTTTTCTATTCCTTACCTTAAAAATGTTCTCGTTTATGTGACACAGAGAGAGTTATCCCTACTCCAAATTTATAAATTGAGGTGTGGAGGACAAGTTTATGTAACAGGAAAATGAATTCTCCTTTTTCAACTTCTGCTAAGGAAATGATTTTTTTTTCCTCCAACATGAAAACATTTGAACATCGTTTAGTTGTGTTTTGTGCTTTCAGTGTTCACTCTGGTAGGATATTTTATTTTTTATTCTAGGTACAGAATGTGTTCTTTTTTAACGTGTCCAGTGTTGATACAGACACATTAATTTTTTTAAATGTTTTTTCATTTTTTTGAGAGACAGAGTGAGACAGAGCACAAGCGGGGAAGGGGCAGAGAGAGAGAGAGAGAGAGGGAGACACAGAACCCGAAACAGGCTCCAGGCTCTGAGTTGTCAGCACAGAGCCTGACACAGGATTTGAACCTGTGAACCGCGAGATCATGACCTGAGCCGAAGTCGTTCGCCAAACAGACTGAGCCACCCACGCATCCCAATACAGGCACATTCAATTAAAACAACAAAAAATGGTATTTTCAAAACCAAGGCAAATATCTTTTTTGAAAACACGGGCTCTGATCTCTGTGCCCCAAGAACCGAAGAGCTGTCCCCAGTGGGGTATGACTTCCTCTATGCTCTTTGGGAGCAGCACATAGGTGCTGAGGGAGAGGAGAGGAGCCTTGAGCTGAGTGTGGCTCCAGGGTCGGGGGTGAGGAAAGAGGATGACCAGCTCCCAAAATGGTACTTCCTCAAAGATACAGCGTATCTTAGTAGGTGGATCCCTGCCCCTCAACCACTGAGCACCAGCTGGTCAGAGCCCTCTTGAGGAAGATCATAGCCCTGTTACTTGATTGTAAACACAGAGCCCAAAGGAGTGTCCACAGCCCCTGCCCCCATCTAGTCTGTGGTCACTCCAGACAGAACTGGCCTCACTCTGAGGGCCCTTGAAGTCCCCTTGCGTCTCTGTTTCTCTTCTGATTTTCTTTCCTACTTCTCAGTCTCCCTCTCTCCACTCTTTCTACCCACCGCCACCAGCATCCTTGATCCAATCTTCCAGAATTCCACATGGATAGATCAAGAGAAACTATTTTTCAGTCTACCCCCTCAGTTTTTCTTCCGGCTTTATTGAGTTATAACGGGCATGCAGAAAAACCGCATGTAATTAATGTATACAATTTGGGGAGTTTGGACGTATATACTTGTAATACCATTGCCAAGATCTAGGTGATAAACACCTCCATCACCTCCAAATGCTTCCCCTTGTCTCTCGGTTTTGTTTATTTTTGTGGTAAAAACACTTAACATGGGATCTACCCTTTTAACAAATCCTTAAGTACACAATCCCTTCTTGGAACTATAGGCACTATATTCTAGCAGAACTCTGGAACTTAGTCCTCTTGTATAACTATAACTTTATACCCACTGAGCAACACCTCATATACCCCACCCCATCCCCAGTAACTACCGTTCCATTGTGTACTTCTATACCTTTGACTCTTTTCAATGCCCGACGTGAGAGGAATCGTGTAGCACTTGTCCTTCTGTGACTGACATAGCTCCCTTAGCATAATGTCTTCCGGGTCCATCCATGATGTCGCGATTATCCACCACACCCCCAGTTTTAACGTGGGGTGACCATGATCGGTGACTCCTAGCATCCATTAGACTGACACACTACTCTTTGGTAGTCTTGATTTCCTTGTGGGGTATAACTTAAAGGCTAAAAGCTCCCCTTCGCACTAGGCAGGAGAGTAGGAAGGAAATGAGGAACGGAGGGAAGACAGGAACCATATTGTCACCTTGGGCATTCACTTGTAGTTCAATAGCCATGGGTTGGGACTACTATTTTTAGAATTAAAGTAGTAATAAATTAATCTATCCGGGCATTCTTGGGATCTTGGTCTCATAGGAAGGGTCTTCGGTGAGTCCATTTGATTTTTACTTTTTGACATCTGCTTTTTTACCAGAAAAATGACATCTCTTCCTTTGCTCATAAGGAAAGAGAAGGCAGAGTTAAAAAGAGGCTAAGTCATTTGTTAAAATCCCTCTCATGAGTGATTTGCAGAACAGGGGTTAGAATCCAGAATCCCTGGTGTGAAGGAGACATTAGCCCAGGTAACCCTAATTTCAGACAGATCCCTTCAAGTGTAGCTAAATTTTATGCAAATTCTCATGGCATCTATTTTGCGCACAGCTCAGGAATGTAAGGAAAAGTCTTTGACCCACTTTACAAGCCAAAGTAGCTGACGCAAGTCGGGCTGATGCCCCGTGCTCTTGTGAAGAACTGAACATTTCTAGGCAAGTGACGACATTCCGCTGAATGTGGTGTCATCACGGTCACTCAAAAAAGCCGGTCTGATTCAGTGCCTCAACACCTGACTTTGGCCAAGATGGGCACCAGTGCCTTCTCCTGGGGAGTCTCGTTGGGTAGAACGAGTGCGTCTCGGAGCGTGGGGTGTTGGTTCCCGAGACTCCAGCAGTCAGCCCCTCCCGTGGTCTGCAGGCAGCTTGACAGTTTCAGAGGGAAGGCAGAGAAATGATTTATTCACAGCCATTGCTGAATTTGAAAGGTGCGATTAATGATTATATTCTGAGAGACTCTGCTTCTTCTACAAGCACCGTAGTAGCTCTTTCTCCCAGCCAGTTCACTCAGGAAACAGGGTGTCCTTGATCTCCACTAACTCATTCTCGCCTCGTTTACGTATTTTTGTTTACATTGGTTCCATTTGCCCAGTTTTAGTCTTTCTTTTCTAAGGTGTTACATTCTCGACTCACAGAAGTGGATCAGGGACTCGAAAGTTGTGAACGGAAGCATGAAAGTAGTGAGGAAAACAGGAAAGCAAATACCACAACTCTGAATAACATCGTCAATATAAATAGCGAGCAGGGCTTAGATGCGAATATGGAATGGGACTCTGCATGTGCTGAGATAACTGAGTTTCTAAATGGGATGCGTTTTCACAAGCTGTGAAAGCAAAGTGCAAACAAGAACAATGGAAGTCTGAAAATCTGATTTGGTGAGACCAAACTTCCGTTTTACCTTAAGAGTCCACTGCTCCGTCTGATGTGAAACTTTGTCGAATAGTGCCAGGGAGCCACCAAATTTTCAAATCAATCTGAAGTATAGTCACCACGCTAAGAAGTTTGTCAATATTGTCTTCAGAACGATGATAAAATAATGCTTTCCACCCTTCAGTGGACAAATTTTATTTCTGAAGGCCAAGAAAAGGCCATTGAGAATTTCCCTCCTTGTAGGGAAAACAAAACAAAACAAAACAAAACAAAACAAAACAAAACAAAACAAAACAAAACCCTACGCCAGTCATAATACGGTCGACAAGCTTATAAAATTTGATGACAAATATTATGCTTGGAGAGAAAGTAGGATAAGTTACCGGAAGAACCCTTTTATCAAAGGTTGCTGTTGGATGTCACATCACATCAACGGCAGAGTATCAGATATTTTGCTTTAGAGTTGCCGAGGTCACTGACGTGCAGAGTGTGTGAATCAACTCTTGCCAAGTCGGAAAAGATATTCAAGAACACAGAGCAAATATTTACTGAGAACTTTCTCTGTGCTCTTTGCTTGAGGTGTTCTATCTCATTTAATCCACCCCCAGGTCCTCAAAAGTACAAAGTTGTGTTGGAAAGGGCTTAATCACTAACAGTTTGTCTCTTTTCTAATACTTTTTTTTTTTTTTTTTTTAGCTCAGTGCCAAAACACTCAGTGAGGAACAACTGGGCACATGGGAAACACACACACACATTTCCATGTATACAGCAATAGGACATAGAAAATGCAACAGAAAGAGAATTCAAAATTCATTTGTCATTATTTCCCAACTTGAAATATCTGACCTTCCAGTTTTCGAGAAGAGTGTACTTTGGTGAAGAGTTGACTATGGTCAAAACAAAACAGAGCAAAAAACAGAAACAAAACCAAAAACCTCTCTGTAGTTTCTGGATTTATGTTCCATCTGAATATGTGTAACTGTTGGACATCTTAAACAGCCCATGGTGGTGAATGTGGATTGTCTGGGTTGGTAAAAGCGAAGTGTAAGGAAAGAAGCTGAATGACAATGTAAAAGCAGCACGAGGGCTCAAGGTCTCTGTCATTAGACTGAATGCACGCAAAGTGGAAGAAATGTGGGAGTCTTGGTTTCTTCACTGCTGAGAAATGATTATCGCCATATTCTTCATGTTTAAATATTTTACTTTTAGTTAATTTCCTAATTGTGAAAAACATTTTGTTTTTTTGATTTAAAAAATTTTTAAAAACATCTATTTATTTTTGAGAGACAGATAGAGACAGAGCATGAGCAGGGGAGGAATGGAGAGAGAGGGAGGCACAGAATCCGAAGCAGGCTCCAGGCTCCGAGCTGTCGGCACAGAGCCCGGCGCGGGACTCGAACTCATGAACCGTGAGATCATGACCTGAGCCGAAATTGAGTCAGACGCTTAACCAACTGAGCCACCCAGGCGCCCCAAGAAAAACATTTTAAAAGTGTCCTTAAAAAGAGTGGCTTACCTAATGTGCCAAATGCTAATCGGGGGATCCACAAGTACAGAATCACTGAGAAGCACAGTTTAACAGAAAGAAGATCGGCTGCTGGGTCCCAATTCTGACTGCAAGACAGCACAGCTTTGTGACTTATGTTGATTATTTACCTCCCCAGGTCTAGGTACTTTCATCTTTAACACAAAAAGAGTGGGGTGTCTGGGTGGCTCAGTCCGTTAGGCAACCGACTTCAGCTCGGGTTATAATCTCACGGTGTGTGAGTTCAAGCCCCACATCAGGATGTGTGCTGACAGCTCAGAGCCTGGAGGCTGCTTTGGATTCTGTGTCTCCCTCTCCCTCTGCCCCATCCCCACTCATGCTCTGTGTCTTGTTATCTCTCAAAAAGAAACATTAAAAAAATTAAAATAAAAAGATTATTTTTTTTAATTTAAAAATAAAGTCAAAGGGTTTATTTACATCAGTGTTTCTCAACTTCAGCAACATTGACATTTAGGGCCAGATAATTCTTTCTTGGGGAAGGAAGCTTTCCTGTGCCATTGTAGGATGTTTGGCAGCATTCCTGGTCTCTACCTTCCAGAAGTCAGTAGCACCTACTGCTCCTTTCCCCACATTATGAGGACCAGCGATGTGTTTAGGCAGAAATATATCGAGGGGGCACAAAGTGGTCTCCAGTTGAGAATCACTAATTTAGTTTTTCTCCAAGGCTACGTCAACTTTAAATTTCTGTTAATGTTGTGAACTCTCTCTGACATGTAATAGTTTGTGACTTTAGGAAACAGGACTTGATGATTCAGGAAATTCTCAATCTTTCCAGATGGCAGATAATGCTAAAATTAAGAGATTGTTTTTGAAAGCATGGCACGAGGAAAAACCAAGGATGTGACTGTAGAGCATTTCGCGGAAACTTTTTACTGAAACTCTGAAAGATCAAAAGGTCAGAGTTCTCAGTAGCAGGAGATTAAGGGTCACAGATCTTCTCAATCAAACCAGGGGGCCCTAGTTGAAGGGCATTGCCTTTCAGCCATCTCAGCAGAAGCTAAACATAGCGAAGAGATTATCCACAGACGATCTGTGGACGAACCTTTTTATCTAATGGAGTGAACATCCGTCAAATCCATGCCCACGAGGTTCTTGAGAAATTTCTGTCAGCAGAAACACTGCCAGGTTGGGCTGCAAGGCATCGAGAGATTGCAAGGGCTCTCAGACCCAACAGTCTCCTGATAGGATGTAGGCAGATAAAACTTCTTAGCTGAAATTTCATTGCTACCATTTTCACAAAAATTAAAGCAAGAGAGGGAGGGCAGAACCAGGGGCACAGACAGTGAAGCCCACAGAGCACAGGGGTCAGAGCTGAGAGCCACAGAAATGTTGACACCTAAAGAAATTTGACCAGCGAGGTTTCAAAACTGCTTGTAGCGGTGACTGGTTTTTATTTTCCATGTTACTTCTTTTTTTTTTTTTTTTGCGTCTGAATATCCATAACTGTTATCCTATGCCTGCCCCACTGCTGTACGTTAGGAGCAGATAATTCATTTCTTTATTTCCATAGATTGACAGGTAGAAATTGCGGTCAGGAGCTTCGCCTGTAGTGATTTAGACGATTGAGCTCTTGAGATTTTGGACTTCTAAGGTGATAAGATTGTGGACTTTGAATTATACAGTAGGATGAGACCCTGGGCAATTTTCAGAGGGTGTGAATGTGTTTTGCATTTGGGAGCCATGTGAACCACTGGGGACTGGAACATGAATGGCAGTTGGCAGAATTTCTAAAATGCCCTGCCTCCCAAATATGTCCTGCTCTAATCATTGGAACCTGTGAATATGATGAGCTATCACTCCCATGATGATGTTATATGACACAGTTGACTTGAAGATAGGGAGATTTACAAGTGGTCCTGATTTAATCGCATGAGCCCTTAGACATGGAAGAGGAAATCAGAGAGACCCAAAGCATGAGGGAGAATTCACCATGTCATTGTTCACTTGAAGGTGGATAGGGGATGCATGAGAAAGAATATGGGTGGCCTTAAAAATCTGTGTGAGCCTCCCTTCCCCCTGGGGCCACCAGTCAGCAGAGAAATGGGGATCTCAGTCCTACAACTGCAAGGAACCGGATTCTGCCAGCTTGAATGAGGTTGGAAGTGGATTCTTTCTTAGAACCTCCAGATAAGGACCCAGCCTGACTGGCGATGATGCCTTGATTCCAGTCTTCTCATACCCTTAGCATTGAAGTCTATTGAGCCCTCCCAGGTTTCTGAGTTATGGAACTGTCAGTTAATATATGGGTATTGTTTTAAGCTAAGTTTGAGATAATTTGTTAAGCAGCAGTAGAAAATAAATGTATAGGCTACATGTAAAAGAGCTACTGAAAGATATAATTTGAACAAAAAAAAAATAGCAACAGCATAGTAGAAGAGAGCAATGCGGCACACACAAGAGAAATCTTTCTGGAGCTTAAAAGCATGAATTCCCCCAAAATATTCAGAGATGCACTGTGTTGGAGGATGGTTGTTGTTCAAATGTAAAATAGTGATTTATAACATCAAAAGGAATAAATATCCTCAAGGAAATATAAATGAATGGAAAGAGTGACAGAAATGCAAACAAAACAGACTGACAGAAAAAATCTAGAAAATATAAAACACAAAATAAACGACAAGAGAACAAAATTATGAAACCAGCAGAGATGAGAGAAAGAAAGAAGGGATACAAGGAAGATAAAATCATGACAGATTGTGTGTTACTCTACTAAAATAAATTTGAAAACCCGGGGTGGAAAGAATAACTTCACAGGAAAATATAATCTACCCCAAATGACCTCAGTACAATAGAAAGTATAAACAAAATAGAAAAAAAAAAAAAAAAAA